>NC_061121.1:176486668-176550168 GCF_002878395.1 Capsicum annuum | reverse complement strand
TTTTGATTTATGAGATGTTCTATAACTCTTACCTTAGAAACAAGACCTAACTCAATGACTTTCAAACAACAAGTTATGCGTCATGGGCATGATTTGACACTATCATATTATGTCTTGATTTATGAGATGTTCTACAACTCTTGCCTTAGAGGCACGACTTATTCCAAAGATTTTCAAACAACAAGTTACGTACATTAGGTTAGAGTCAACACTACCACATTATTGTGTTTTTTACTTATGAAATGCTCTATAACTATTGGCTTGGAGATAGGACTTGGCCCAAGGAACATCAAATAATAAGTTATGTCTCATGGGTATAAGTTGACACTATCACATTGTGTATTGATTTATGAGATATTCAATAACTCTTTCCTTAGAGACAAGACTTCGATTAATGGCTTTCAAGCAACAAGTTATACCTCATTGGCTAGTGTTGACACTACCACATTGTGTTTTGATTTATGAGATACTCTATAACTCTTATCTTAGATGTTAGATTCAACCCAAGGACTTTCAAACAACAAGTTATGTCTCATGAGAAAGCGATGACACTACCACATTGTGTTTTGACTTATGAGATACTTCATAACTTTTGCCTTAGAGGTAAGACTTAGCCCAAGAACTTTCAAACAATAAGTTATGACCCAGGAGCATGAGCTAGTATTGCCATATTTCTCATGATTTATGAGATGCTCTATAACTCTTGCTTTAGAGACATGACTTAGATCAAAGGTTTTGAAATAATAAGTTATGCATCAAGGACAAAAGTAGACACTACCACATTGTGTTTTTGATTTATGAGATGTTCTATAACTCTTGTCTTAAAGGTAAGACTTAGCCGAAGGACTTTCAAACAACAAATTATGCACCATGGACAAGAGTTGACACTATGACATTATTTCTTGATTTGTGAGATACTTTATAACTCTTGCCTTAGAGGCAAATCTTAGCCCAAGGACTTTCAAACAACAACTTATGCCCCATGGGCAAGAGTTCAACTATCACACCGTGTCTTGATTTATGAGATGATCTATAACTCTTGCCTTAGAGGTAAGACTTAGCCCATGAACTTTCAAAAAACAAGTTATGCCCCCATGAGGTAGAGTTGATACTATCATATTGTGTTTTAATTTATGAGATATTCTGTAACTCTTGCCTTAGAAGCAAGACATGACGCAAGGATTTTTTAACAACAACTTACGGCCCATGGGCAAGAGTTGACACTATCACATTGTATCTTGATTTGTGAGATATTCTATAAGTCTTGCCACTTAGCCCAAGAAACTCACAAAAAATAAGTTACTTTTCATGGGCAAGAGTTGATACTACCACATTGTTTCTTGGTTTATGAGATGCTATATAACTCTTGCCTCAGAGGCAAGACTTAGCGTAAGGACTTTCAAACAACAAGTTACGTCTCATGAATAAGAGTTAACACTACCACAATCTGTCTTGATTTATAAGATGTTCTATAACTCTTACCTTAGAGTCAACACTTAGGCCAAGAACCTCCCAAAAAAAATAAGTTACTCCCCATGGACAAGAGTTAACACTACTTCATTATATCTTAATTTATTAAATGCCCTATAACTCTTGCCTTAGAAATAAGACTTAGTTCAAGGATTTTCTAACAACATGTTATACCCCATGAGCAAGACTTGACACTATCATATTGTGTCTTGATTTTTGAGATGTTCTATAACTCTAGCCTTAGAGGCAAGATCTATTCTAAAGGACTTCCAAACAACAAGTCACACCATTAAGTTTACTTTGATGCCAAAGAAAGAAGATCCTCTCCAGGAATTATCCAACTTTCTATTCATTAACAAAATATAATAGAAGTTGAAAAAAAAAAGATTGAGACAAATTAAAAAAATAGAAGAAAAAAATAAAGGTTAAATAAAAAAAATAAAGAATAAAGATACAAAGAAGAATAAAAAACTAAAAAAAAAACTAAAAAAAATAAAATAAAGGTTGAGAAAAACTAAAGTGACAAGAAACAATAAAAATAAAGTTTGAGAAATATTAAAAAAATAAGAAAAATATAAAGGTAAGACAAATGAACTAAAAAAATATAAAAAAAGAGAAAAGAAAAATAAATAATGTTTGAGAAAACAAGAAAAAAATAAAAAATAAAAAAAATAAACGTTAAGACAAATAAATTAAAATAAGAAAAAAGAATGAGAAAAGAAAAAATAAAAGTCACAGAACAATAAAAAAGAGGAAAAGGAAATATAAGTTGAGAAACAAATAAACATGAAAAATGTAACAACATTTGAGATGTAGAGGAACAAAAATATACTTATTCTATACATAAAATGAAAGGAAGGTTAGTTCTTGAAGACTTTTATTATGGGTGACTAATATACAAAGCCACCCATTAAGAGGGTCACCCCATGCGATTTCTTGAAACTACTCCTTATGAAGGCCGTTTATGTAAAAGTCTTCTTATGGGGGGACAAACTAGTAAAACCAACCAACTTTAGGGCCATTTCTAAACTTAGAACCAAATTTTACTTCCTTTCTAACATTGAGTTTTACTATGTGGTACTTTCAAGTGTCGGTGACAAGACGGAGATGCTCGGATGGTAAGTACCTCTTACTTCCTAAAATGGGTAAAAAATTAAAGAAAAATATATTTTAAAAAAGCACTAGTGGCCTACACAGAAGAGAACTTTTGAGCCAATTTCTTATATTGTCCCACAATTTAGGAAAATGTACTAGTGAAGTCATTTATTTTGTTTTTGTTCCAATAAAGTCACTCAAGATTGTACATTTTTCTTACAAAAAAATAATTGCTAAAAATGAATTAAAAGAGAAAATGACCAAAATAGTCTCTTAAGTTTGAATTTTAAATTTAAATATTTGTTATTCTTTGACATGAAATATTAATAAGCCTCCAACTATTTTTCACGTATTTACTTCAATTAAATTTATTATTTGTTTTATAGATAAGTTCATAATATACATTTTAAAAACACAAATCATAATATTACAAAGCAAAAGAAGATAAAGGGTGTTAATTTAGAGTTTAAAATAAGTAGTTATATTTTAAAATGAAATAAAGAAGTAGCCTTTATTGTTCAAAATTTGGAAAGATATTTAATTTTTCAAGCTAAGGTGAATTGGTAATATAATTTTCCCCCAATTTGCATAAAAAGTTTGACAAAAATTATATTTGAAAACTTTTGCATTTTTAAACTACAGAATGGTTATAAAATCTCTTAATTTTATTTGATGTCAAATGATTTATGCTATAATCACAATGTCCTTTAATATACACCAGTATTTTCTTTCTTTATAGAAATCTTCTAAAATACTTATACATACATACATACATACATATATATATATATATATATATATATATATATATATATTTACATGTATGTATGTATATATTTTCTATAGGTTACATACATACATACATACATATATATGTATATGTATGTATGTATGTATATATTTACTACCAGCTAGAGACCCTAGTTTGTTTTTTATCGAACAAGTTAAAACACACGTGCCTCGCACGTGTAATCTTTGATTATTTAAAATTAGAAGAATTTGTATATTGCGATGAATTTTAATGAAGTGCAAAAATTTTAAATCATACTTTAATATAATAATGTAAACAAAACATATACAATCAGAAGTTTCAAGTAGTTAATGGATCGTCACTTTTGTGTTTGTCATGTAGTACCTCTTTTTCTTGCTGTTAGCAGCTAAGAGAGACGCATTGATTTGAATCATATTAATAGTACGATTATTTTTCTTTTTGACGAAGAGAACTTAGAGAAGAGAACCTGAAGAAGAGACAAAAGTGAGAGAATTCTCGATAAAAGAAAAGTATGATGAGGATGGCAAAAAACAAAATCAACATGACTTTTATAGAAGTTAGAAAAAGGTATGTTAAAGTCTATTTTACATGGGATAGGAATTGTTATTTGTTGATTTTTGGGTTTTTTTTTGATCCGATATTGCATGGGAAAAGTTCAGTTAAATCCTACGTAAGATAGGTGGGTTTTTTTTTTTGGCAAAAAGTGTCAAAGCTGAGAAAAGGAAACCTTTTTTTTTTGGGAGGGGTTTGACATTTGAAGAAGGGATATCCTTTTTTTAATTTTCTTAATATTTTATTTGGGGTTTTTGGATTGTCCTCTTTTATTTAGAAATGGTAAGTTTTCTTTAAATGGTAAAAAAAGAAATTCTATTTTTGTGAGGAAAGGTTTTTCTTGTAATATAGTAAATATTTAATATTACTAAAATTATAGGGATAGGTGAAAAGACGACTTTGTATAAAGCAAAAATTTTTAATGAAGGGCAAAAAGTTTAAATGACATTTCTAAGACCCTTCACACTTTTAATATATTATAGATTATAGATATAGATTCTTTATGAATTATAAATTTTCTGACAATAATTTTTGAAGTAGAAGAAACTAATTACTAATTTAATCTATTTTTATCAAAAAGTAAAGACTAATCATAAAATGAACAAATATAGCATAATATTTTATTAGTGAACTCCTAAGGTTCCAAATAAATAGAGTATATATAACCTTATTTGAGTTATTTCTAACAAAACCAATCATAATTTTTATTGGACTCCATTATATTTTAATACGTTTTCTTAAATATAAATTTTAGGGTGGCTATTTAGACAATTTTATTAAGGGGAAAGGACAGAAATAATACTTCAAATCAAACAAATTCTATGAAAATGGCCATGAAATTTAAATTTCACTTTGTAGCCATTTCAATTTACTGGCTTGTTCTATATAGTTTCTACACACCTTCTATACAGTTTCTACACATATCTTATACATATAAATATTCTATACGAAAATTATATAGTTTTGAAGCCTGGGTGGTAGTGAAGCCTTATATCATAGTCCTTGAGAAGGTCCAACCATCTTCTCTGCCTGAGATTTAGATCTTTCTAAGCGAACACGACTCAACTATACTGGTCGTACCCTCTAATATGAGTGTTACCCACCACTCGTACCCTAAACCTCCCTTAGACCACCACACTGGTCAACATATAACCATGCAATCCAAATCGTATCCAAGGATACGACTAGTACCTTTAACTTATACCCATAATAAAACCAAGATGAGTTGATACTGTCCAACATACGAGTTGGACAACACAATTCGTACCCTATTTCACAACCCATGGTGAGCCACTCGTACTCAGATCCAAGTTACTTTACTAAGTCTCAGATTATGTGAAGGAAAACCCAGCCATACGACCCATATCCGACCATACAACTCGTACCAACCTAAGTTGTACCCATTCCAGAAACTAATCCAACCCATCAACCATCACTGGTTAGTATACGAGCCAACCTTACCAACCGTACTCCAATATACAACCTGTACCCCCTAGTCATACATTAACCAAAAACTAGAAATATAGAAAATTTTCTAAGGGTTCCAAACCCAGGGTGTTTCACCTTAAATGCAATGTAATGGGTTTAAAAGATAAGTAAAACTATGCAATTATCCATATTCAAAACCAATATAGTAAAGGGGGTTAATGTTAATGTCATTATCAAGCAAAATTTCCATCAATTTGGGAAAACCCATGTCCCCATTCCAATCACTAAAATCATACACCAAGTCAGTCCCAAAACCATAAACTAAAGCATGACTAAATAATTTAAAACATAAGAAATACAATTCAAGTTATAACCATAAAAAAACCTCAACCCAGTTTCCAACCCAACAATTAAAATCACACAAATAATGATTAAATATATACCATAATGTATAAATACAAGATAGGGATGAGCAACATGCCTGGAATATAGAACAATTCAAAGAGAATTCAAAGTTTGAAGCTTGAACAGTGAATTCCTTATAAACCCTTGAGCTTTCTTGGGTTTTTAGTTAAAGAGGAAAAAGAATGATTTTTATATTTGAAAACTTAAGAAAAAGGGTAACCCAAGTGTTTATAAGTTGTACAAGGGGTAAAAAGACCAAAAGCCCCTCACCTCAAGTGAATAAAACAAAAATAGATAATTTTTACATAGAATTGTTGCATACTGCTATCACGGAGGGTAGCCTTTGTGCCATACCCTTATCGTGGAGGTTATCCTCTATGGCATGCCACTATTGTGGAGGCTTACTGCCTCAGGGTTCCAAAATAACCCCGAACCCCTTTCGAAAATGCCAAAACTTTTCTAAAACACCCTTTTAACATTCCTAAATATAATTCAAGTTTAAAATCAATATTACACATGTGGGAGGATCAAAAATAAATTCATTAAAATTTTACGGGGTCTCACATTATCTGTCACACCCCTTTTTTAACTCCCAAAAGATTCATTTTACAGTTCGAAAGGGTTTTTATTATTAAAGTGACAAAATAAAGAATTATTTCGAAAAGCACCTTTTATATTCAAAACTCAGAGTCGCCACTTGACATGATTCGGGTGTGCCAACTCACCCTTGGATATCCTTTTTCAAAATGGTTTTGGCTCTTTAAAACTGGTTTGCAAATAGAGATTCTGAGTAAGGAATTCTGTTGATTGAGGGGAAGGTGTTAGGCACTCTTCGATCCCGTGGTTCGACCACGGTCGCTTAGTAGAGCGTATTGGCTAATTTGACACTACGAATGTATAAACCACATAAAGCATGCCAAACAATCAATCAAACAAACAAAACAAAAACAGTCCAAAATTTAATGTTCAGTCCAATTATACAGACCAAAAAAATAAAAATGCAAAAATTTAAACCTACGCTAACCTACACTGATACTAAACTATGCTCCAATACTTTATCCGATGCCTCGGGCCTTCATCACGAACGTCCTCCAAATACAAAGTACTTCGGGGCATTCCTCGACGAATAAATACAAATGATCACAGGGCATTCCCCGATTAAATAAATACATTTTTGAATGCAAGAACTAAAACCAAATCATTCAACTCAAATTTCACATTAAAACATTCAACAAGAAAACTTACTCCTAAATTTTTCCTACCCAAACCTATATTTGCCTACCCGTTTTAACATGTCATAATCTATCACGTTCCAACAACATTCATGCTCATTTCGAAACAACAACAAACCAACGTTAATCTAGATTCACCATTTTATCAACTTCTTAATTCCATTCCCCAAATTATAAATTTTAATCCTTAATGAGATATTATTTCATCACACAACCCATAATCAATCCATACTCAAGGAAATCAAACACTGAATTAGAACAAACAAATGTTAACCAATCCAACACTCAAACGTCACTAACAATTCACATATCGAATCACGTTCAACAATCACATAAGAATTAAAAGAGAGGAAAGAATTGGACCTCAATGTCTCTTTCAAGTATTATTCAATTAAACAAGATGAAATCTGCACTAGAACCTCTAACCGAACCTCAACACGAATTTCAAGTCAAATTCAAACCTCAAATCAAACCTCAAATATCAAAATCAGATTCCCAAATATCATTCACACTCTATTTTCAACAACTTGAACCAAAACCGCAAAATAACTGAAGACCCATACCCAAATTTGGTCTCCCGTCACTGTTTCGACCATTTTTTGGTGGACTTTGCCAGAAAACGGACTGAAATTAGTCGGACCAAAATGGGGTTCACTGTTTTCCTCTTTTTGGAGCTTCGATGAGCTCAACAACGGTTAAAATCGGAGAAAAGTAGCGCGGTTTGTGCGATGGCAGCATTTTTTGGTGGGTTTTGCTGAAGAATTCGACCTCCATCAACCCCTTTTCTCTCTTGGTTCCCTCTGTTTTCTCCACTTCCCTTTACTATGCATGTATACAAAAATATATGGAGAAGAAGATGGTGACAAAATGGGTCCCCTTTTCTTTTAGTTTGTTATTGTGAGGATAAAAATGTGAGTGGTTAGGGAGGTGAAAGCTTTTGATTGGGTAGGTTATTAGGATAATATAAATTAGTTAGAGGTATTGTTTTTATTTATTTTTGTATTTTTGTGGGATATAATTACATGGGGTTGGACACATGGTAAGGTGAACTAAAAATGAATAAAATTAGACTTCGGGAGGGACAAAATTAGGTGTCTACTTCATGCCCCCTTTGAATGTAAACATAAAGTGTTTTCAGCAAAGAAGTAGACAGCGAGACCAAATTTTGACCCGATCATTATTCAAAGAAAGAAATAGAAGGAAGAAGGACAACTGGGTCTTGACTTAAGACATCCTACCTACACAAGTTATGAGAGAATCAAGTCACGGGTATTTTAAAGGATTGGAAAGAGAAGGACTATGCCGAGTTGGAGAGTCGAGTGAGGTTCCATTGAGGTTCCAGTCCGCGGCTCTGTTATTACATCAAAAATGAAAATTACAAGTTAAAAACATAAATGAAATTACAAAATCCTATCTATGCAGCTTCTTCTAGACTTTTGACTTGAGTTTCATTACCCTATTCTTCAGGCGGGCTCCTGACTTTCAATTTCATCAACTTGTTGTTTGGCTTTCAATTATTTTACCTCGTTGCTTAAATTTCAATTTCCTCACCCTATTCTTCAGGCGGGCTCCTGACTTGATATTTTTCAATCTGCTAACTTTCAACTTTTCACGTTGTTGCTTTGTTTTCAACTTCTTCACCTTGTTGCTTGACTTTCAACTTCTTCACTTTGTTGCTTGACTTTTCATTTCTTCACCCTATTCTCCAGGCGGGTTTCTGACTTGCTATTTCATCAACTTGTTGCCATGCTTTAAACTTCTTCACCCTGTTCTGCAGGCGGGCTCCTGACTTGCTATTTTTCAATCTGTTTAACTTTCAATTTCTACACCTTGTTGCTTGGTTTTTCATTTATTCGCCCTATACTTCGGGCAGGCTCCTGAAATCACATCAAAACTAAAAAGAAAATTATCCCAAACAAATATTATTATAAAGAGGTTTTATTTGCCAAAAAAGTAAAGTTTCAAAAATAGAAATTGAATTTTTGCCCTAGTTTATCATCAGAAGACTTTTGGAAAAGTCACATCATACCTACTTGCATGTTGCAATAATGAATCAAGACTCTAACCAAGAAATGCATCTCTTGAGAGTACAATTGAATAAGCAAGACTAGGAAGTGCGTCTCCTAAGAAATGAAGTGAGGGATTCTAACTAGAAAGTGTGTCTTCTAGAGATACAAGTTTAAGTTAAAAGTGTGTCACCTGACAAATGAAAACAAGCAAGGAAGTGCGTCTCCTAAGAATTAAGTGCAATAACTTAACTATAAAGTGCATTTTCTAGAATCAAGACTCAAGTTAGGAAGTGCATCACCTAAAAATCAAAATTCGAAATTCCCAATCAAGGAAGTGCATCTCCTTACCAATGTTGCTTAAATTATCAAAACAAGGAAGTGCATCACCTAAAAATCAAAATTCGAAATACACATTCAAGGAAGTGCATCTCCTTACCAATGTTGCTTGAATTATCAAAACAAGGAAGTGCATCTCCTTACCAATGCTGCTTGAATTACTCAAACAAGGAAGTGCGTATCCTCACAAATGCTTCTTGAATTAACCAAACGAGAAAGTGCATCTCCTTAGAAATGTTTTCATGAATTAACCAAACAAGAAAGTGCTTCTCTTTACAAATGTTGCTCAAATTGCCTAAACAAGGAAGTGCATCTTCTTACAAATGTTGCTTGAATTAACCGAACAAGGAAGTACATCTCCTTACCAACACCGCTTGAATTACCAAAATAAGGAAGTGCATCTCCTAACAAATTTTTATTGAATTAACCAATCAAGGAAGTGCGTCTCCTTACAAATGTCGATTGAATTACCAAATAAGGAAGTGCATCTCCTAACAAATGTCTCTTGAATTACTCAAACAAGGAAGTGCATCTCCTCACAAATGTTTCTTGAATTAACCAAATAAAGGAAGTGCATCTCCTTACAATATTGCTGAATTTTCCAAACAAAGAAGTGCGTCTCCTTACAAATGTTGCTTGAATTAACCAAACAAGGAAGCGCATCTCCGTACCAACACCGCTTGAATTACCAAAATAAGAAAGTGCGTCTCCTAACAAATTTTGCTTGAATTAACCAATCAAGGAAGTGCATCTCCTTACAAATGTCGATCGAATTACCAAATAAGGAAGTGCGTCTCCTAACAAATTTTGCTTGAATTAACCAATCAAGGAAGTGCATCTCCTTACAAATGTCGATTGAATTACCAAATAAGGAAGTGCGTCTCCTAACAAATGTCTCTTGAATTACTCAAACAAGGAAGTGCATCTCCTCACAAATGTTTCTTGAATTAACCAAATAAAGGAAATGCATCTCCTTATAATATTGCTTGAATTGTCCAAACAAGGAAGTGCTTCTCCTTACCAACATCGCTTGAATTACAAAAACAAGGAAGTGTGTCTCCTAATAAATGTCTCTTGAATTTCTCTAACAAGGAAGTGCATCTCCTTACAAATGTTGTTTGAATTACCCAACCAAGGAAGTGCGTCTCCTTACAAGGAAGCGTGTCTCCTAGAAATCTTTAATTATGAGTTTTACCAGGGCAGTGAATACCAAATATGTGCAGAAATATTGTCTTCTTCATTTGTGGAAGTGCGGTATTGCAACTTTTGATGTTTAGTCTTTGAAATACTTGATTCGAAGGTAACATGTGTTCCTATTTCATACAAAGAAAACTTGTTAGTTTAAAAATGTGGTGGCTGGTTTGCCCCAGTCGCATTTAATCTTACTTTCAACCATTAGCATGTGTCACTGGCTTGCTGTATCATTGACTCAAACTCAGATTATTAAGAGTGACTCTGAAACAAATACAGTATCCCTGCTTTGTCATGCTTCTTAGATAAACCCTTTGAACCTTGGTATTTCCATGAGTTCTCAGACTTGTCGGTTGACATAACTTTCTGCATGCCTTGTTTTGGATCAGAATCATGTCTTTAGCATGTGCTGACCCTTTTGTATTGCTTTGTGCAATTGAAGAAGCTGGTAGCCAGTTTTGAAATCTTTCTCACTTATTTTGACACGAACTTGACTCAAAGACAAGATAAAAATGACAATGACTTTTATTTGGAAAATTGACTCAAGAAAACAAAATAAAAATAAAGAGAAGAAAGAAAAGACAATGAGTGTCCCCATTTGAAACAAAGAAATGAAAAATTTTCTAGACATGACAGTCAACTCTAATGATTATGCCATGCATTTTGGATTAAGCTACTTGATCTTTCCATCCAAACTTTCTACCAATTGTTGTTGAGTTAATGGCCTTAAAACTGAGTTGCTCTCTTAAGCCAATTGCATTCAGACCTCATTCGGCTAGTGACGCCTTGAAGGGTCTTTTCCTCAGCTCACCATTGTCTTATGGTATCTGTGAGGGTTTTTACTAATGAGACTTTCTTATTCTTATTTCTCCCAACTCACAATTGTCTCATGGTGCCCGTAAGGGTTTTCACTAATAAGACTCTCTCATTTTTATCTCTCTCAACTTACTATCACCTTACGGTGTCTGTGAGGGTTTTCACCATTTAGACTCTCTCTTATTTTATTTCTCTCTTGATTCCTTATGCTGAGGAAGACAAATAGTTTCCAAAATGTGTCATCATATCCATTGCATGCTTAGCCTTAATATTCTCAAAGATTGATCTGAAGGTCTTTCTTTAGTTGTAACTTGGCTTTTGGATAGGGTTAGAAAGAAAGGATGGCATGAGGCCCAAACGACACTTGAAGTGGGTTAGAACTTACAACTTTTGGAATCGAGTCAAACAAATGAGGATTAACTCATGCCCCAGTTTCTTTTGACCGGATGATTTTAAATTATTTATTTGGTTGGACTGAGTCCTTAGTAGGGTAGCCTACATATCTCACCCCCGAGAGAGGAGAATCAGGTCATGCATAGTTCTGGCAGCTTGTCCTTTTGCTTTGATCTGATTGTTCTTTTTTTTTCTTTTATTCGCTCTTTTCACTTTGCGAATTTTTTTTTTCTAACTCTATTTTTCTTGACACTCTTTTTTTGGAAACATTTTTGTCTCTTTTTTGTAACTTTTTGACTTTATCTTTTTACTCGACACTATTCTTTGAACTTTGCTTACTCTATCTTGATTCCAAAAGAGGGGTATGAAAGAAAATAACACTAAGGCTCAAATGGGGTAAACAAAGGATGAAATAATGTTTGGATAGTAGAATGAAATGCCTTCATCATATCAATCCTTGAGAATGCAAGTACATAACATGCAATTAGAAGTGAGAGATGAAGATCATTTGCGACATCTTTTTAAGAAGATTGAGTATGTGCGTCACTACTTCTTCTGTAAACTCCAACTTTGTTGTATATTCCTCACATCAAATGACTCATGCTTTTGTGGAGCTGCTTATCTTCTTGTTTCTCTTGATATAACGATCACACGTCCACTATTTAACCTAATTGGGACTCGCATTTCAATCGATGACCAAGTTGTTCTTGTGATTCTCAAAATAATTGCCTTAACTTGTCACCAAATGTCTCAGAACTCTATCTATTTTCTCATATGCTCTCTTTTTCTAACTTTAATCCTCTGATTCAATGTTCATGCTTGAACTGGATTTTAAGATCTGGCTGAAAATTTCACTAGCATGTCGTATCACTAGAGTTAACACAAAATGTACTATGTAAAGAAAAAAAACAAACAACACATATTTAAAACACAAAGGAAAATGAGACACTTTATTTAGTCAAAATAAAAGATAGAAGGGTTTGAACATATACAACAAAAGGACAAAACAAGACAGATCCCAAATTACAACCCTGAAATAATTCAGAGAACAAAAAATAAAACAAAACAAGCTACCAAACCCCTTTCTACTAAGGAGAGGGGTGACTTTTCAATTGCTCAGCCTGACATCTTAGCCACTGGTTTTCAATTTCTCTTTTCAAAGCACGACAATCTTCAATACTGTGACCCTGAACATCAGAATGATATGTACATCATATATTAGGATCAAAACTTCTTGAATGTAGGTCAGGAGTATACCCAAGGAGAGGAGTGATCATGCCCTACTGTACCAATCTCTGGAATAAACTTGCATATGACTCTCCCATGGGTGTGAAGCTATCCCTCAACTTCTGTCTCATTTCATTATTTGGCTTAAATTGAAAACCAGGCCTAGAAGGGCTTCGGTATGTATGTGGAGTTAGAGGATAACTCGGCAGAGTTGGCGTGCGTTAGTGTGGGTAAGATGGGGGTTGAACATATGGTTGCGCATTATACACTTGATATGGAGATGGGGGAATGGAATATAATGGATTTTAGGAAGGATTCTGTGGAACTTGGCAATAAACTTGGGTTTGAGCCCGTGGGTAACGATGGTATAGTCCTCTTGCCCGTGCCTGTTGTCCAACTATAATAGCAGATGTATCTTCCTCATTCTTATTTCCTCCAACACTTCCCGAAACTTCTTAAATTTCTTGAGTAGTCGCTTTCAATGTTGCAAAACTCACAATGCGACCAGTCTTAATTCCATCCTCTATCATCTCCCCCATTTTGAGGACCTTAATAAATGGCTTGCCTAATGTAGGTAACAAGTGTTGATAATATGTTTCATCTTGCACTTGAATAAACACCTCCACTATCTTGCTTTCTTTCATTGGAGGTTTTACTCTAGCAGCTTGTTCGCACCATCTGATCGCATACTCTCTGAAACTCTCAGTATTCTTATTTTTTATACCAGTTAGGGATTTTTCATCAAGTATCAACTCTATATTGTATTGAAATTATTGCACGAATTCATTAGCTAGGTCATCCCAACTATTCTACTTGTCGATGTCTTAGTCAATAAGCCATTCTGAAGCTAGACCTGAAAGGCTCTCACCAAAATATGCCATGAGTAATTCTTCCTTCCCTCTAGTGCCCCTTAGCTGGCTGCAATAGTGTCTCAAATGTGCTACAGAATCGCCATGTCCATCATACTTCTCAAACTTTGGCATTTTAAAACCAAGAGGAAGATGTAAACCTGGAAACATGCACAGATCTTTATATGAGACACTTTTGTACCCCCCAAGTCCTTGTAAGTTTTTCATAGTCAGTTCCAAACTTCTCAATTTTCTGGCTATTTCCTCTTGTTCTTCTGTCATAACAGGCTTCTCAGTGTTAGGAGGAAATTCAGGCGGTTGAGGGCAATCGTAAGGACCAGTCGACTTAAATGTGGGCTCGGGAACGTAATGCTGATCACTAAAAATATTCAATACAGGGTCGCTTGTAGAGTAAGGAATCACAACCATTGGATTGACATTAAAAGCGGGAACTTCAGACGGGAGTGGGGCTACAAAAGCATGAATAGCAGGTGGAGCCGAGCATGTGGTAATCTTGTATTGAGGAGTGAGGAAATGAATATTGGAAGTGTTTGGATACTGTTGCCCCGGAGTAGGTCCTGATACATGTTGTGGTGTGTCGACCAAAATAGGAAATTGTGCATGTGACACTGGAGGCAAATTATAAAGATATTCCAGATTATCTACGGAAAATGGAGGAGGCGCCAACCTATTAGCCCAAGTTCGATGCATTTCTATCATTTGCTGCCTCAATTTCCGAATCTCTTCATTAGCTCCTATATTCTCATTCCCCAAACTCCCTATCTGATTAGTGACAACAAACTCAGTATCCTTGTTGGCCATAACTTTCTCTGTGACTTGGAGCAATATGGAGGACCAGCCAAAATGCCACAAACCAACCACCTTAAACTAACTGGACAAGAGATAGCAAATGCGTTAGAGTTCAACAATTTTTCAAAACCTCTTCTTCTTTTTTTTCTTGAAAAAAATCACCGAACCCAAGAAGGGTGCCTACGTATCTCACCCCGAAAGGGGAGAATCAGGTGTGCGTAGTTCGTGAAATCTTGCATAAATGGCCAATTAAACTTTTTCCTTTCTTTTTTATTTTCTTGAAACTTTAAAAGGAGAAGAAAATAACAAATTATAAAAAGAATAGACTCTTTTTGCATTTTCACGTTTAAAATTCCTATACAAAATGAAACCTATGATTACTAAAGAAAAATAATTTTGGATTTTCAATTTTGAATTTCATATGAAATTGAAACTTGAACCTATTAAAGAAAAATCTTTTTGTAGTTTTCTTTTAAAGATGTATATGAAACACTTACTCTAAATAAAGAGTGAAGAAAATCTTTTTGAATTTTTGAAATAAGATCAACCAAAAATGAAACCTACGACTATTGAGGAAATTTTTTTTTCTTTTTTTTTTGTATTTTTCTTTTCAAGATATGTATGAAACACCTACTCTAAATAAAGAGTGAAGAAAATCTTTTTGGATTTTTTAAATAAGATCCTCAAACCAACAATAGGCTGCCTACGTATCTCACTCCCGAAAGAGGAGAATCAGGGGTGCGTAGTTCATCTATATTGGACAAATAAAGATTAACTAACAGACTGACCCTAACTTACGAGACACAACCAAAGACCGATGAATAAAAGAAAATTAAAAAAAATTGGGTTTTTAATTTGATACCAACAACTATGAAAGAAAAATCTTTTTTTTTGAAAATTTTGAATTATGAATGCGTGGTAAAGGAATAAAAAAGATTTCTTTTTTTTTTTTTGATATTTTCGTTATATGAAATGTACAAAACTTCTACCATTTTTTTTATTATATTTTTTTTGTATTTTCCTTTATCAAACCTCCTATTGTAAAAAAAAAATCCTTTTTTTTTTTTTTGAAAATTTTGAATTGTGAAAAACAAAAGCCATAAAGAACTCTAAAAACTACAAAACTCTTTTTCGGACTAATTTTTTTTCCTTTTTTTTCTTTTTTTTTCACACAATTTACTTTCTAACACATGCTTTACCCCACATCAGTCTGTCAAATTACCACGTTATCCTCAAAGATACAACATTTAGCAAGTAGGAATGCTTTAGAGGTAAGTCTCCTACAATGGACCAAGTGGACCCGCTAGGTCTCAATATGATGCACATAAGCATGACCTAAAGGCTGACCTACGCTGGGGTTCACTAACAAGACCGTTCGGGGGAGCATATAGTCGATAGTGGCTACTTAGCTTTCCACCTACTCCATACATCCAACGGCTCCCCCCTAAAAATAAAGGTGACTCAACTAAAGTTCGTGCGCACGACGTACGCTCCGAGACTTGTTGCGGAAAGAATGACTCGGGTTATGCACATGATGTTAGATATAAAATCGGTAACACATAGGATAAATACTGTTAACAAAGAGCACGAAAATACACAAAAGTGAAAACACAAACAAAAATCACAAACAATGCTTATACACTCGTAATGCCGAACAAAGACGATACGACTCCAAAAAAGCTCGGATTCTGAAATTGTCCCCAGCAGAGTCACCAGAGCTGTCGCACCCCCTTTTAAACTCCCAAAAGATTCATTTTACGGTTCGAAAGGTTTTTTATTATTAAAGTGACAAAATGAAGAATTGTTTCGAAAAGGACCTTTTATATTCAAAACTCAGAGTCGCCACTTGACATGATTCGGGTGTGCCAAGTAACCCTTGGATATCCTTTTTCAAAACGGTTTTGACTCTTTAAAACTAATTTGCGAACAGAGATTCTGATTAAGAAATTCTGTTGATTGAGGCGAAGGTGTTAGGCACCCCTCGATCCCATGGTTCGACCACGGTCTCTTGGTAGAGCGTATCGGCTAATTTGACACTACAAATGTATAAACCACATAAAGCACGCCAAACAATCAATCAAAAGAACAAAACAAAAACAATCCAAAATTTACTGTTCAGTCCAATTATACAAACCAAAAAAATAAAAATGCAAAAATCTAAACCTACGCTAACCTACACTGATACTAAACTATGCTCCAATACTTTATCCGATGCCTCGGTCCTTCATCACTGACTTCCTCCGAATACAAAGTACTTCAGGGCATTCCCCGGCGAATAAATACAAATGATCGCAGGGCATTCCCCGATTAAATAAATAAATTTTTGAATGCAAGAACTAAAACCAAATCATTCAACTCAAATTCCACATTAAAACATTCAACAAGAAAACTTACTCCTAAATTTTGCCTACCCAAACCTATATTTGTCTACCCGTTTTAAAATGTCATAATCTATCACGTTCCAACAACATTCACGCTCATTCCAAAAATAACAACAAACCAAAGTTATTCTAAATTCACCATTTTATCAACTTCTCAATTCCATTCCCCAAATTACAAATTTTAATCCTTAATGAGATATTATTTCATCACACAACCCATAATCAATCCATACTCAAGGAAATCAAACACCGAATCAGAACAAATGAATGTTAACCAATCCAACACTCAAACGTCACTAACAATTCACATATCAAATCACGTTCAACAATCACATAAGAATTAAAAGAGAGGAAAGAATTGGACCTCAATGTCGCTTTCAAGTATTATTCAATTAAACGAGATGAAATCAGCACTAGAAACTCGAATCGAACCTCAACAAGAATTCCAAGTCAAATTCAAACCTCGAATCAAACCTCAAATATCAAAATCAGATTCTCAAACATCATTCACACTTTATTTTCAACAACTTGAACTAAAACCATGAAATAACCAAAGACCCATACCCAAATTTGGTCCCCTATCACTGTTTCGACCGTTTTTCGGTGGACTTTGCTGAAAAATGGACTGAAATTGGTCGGACCAAAGTTGGGTTCACAATTTTCCTCTTTTCGAAGCTCCGGTGAGCTCAACAACGGTTAAAATCGGAGAAAAGTGTCACGGTTTGTGCGATGGTAGCATTTTCCGGTAGGTTTTGCCGGAGAATTCGACCTCCGTCAACCTCTTTTCTCTCTTGGTTCCCTCTGTTTTCTCCACTTCCCTTCACTGTGCATGTATATAAAAATATATGGAGTAGAAGATGGTGATAAAATGGGTCCCCTTTTCTTTTAGTTTGTTATTGTGAGGATAAAAATATGAGTGGGTAGGGAGGTGGAAACTTTTGATTGGGTAGGTTGTTAGGATAAAATAAATTAGTTAGAGGTATTGTTTTTGTTTATTTTTGTATTTTTGTGGGATATAATTACATAGGGTTGGAAACATGGTAAGGTGAACTAGAAATGAATAAAATTAGACTTCGGGAGGGACAAAATTAGGTGTCTACATTATCGCCCACCCTTTGGATCATTTTTGCCCAAATGAGTAGTTAGGATATGTTTAGCACAATAACAACAAGAGTACATCAGAATCAAATGTAAAATTTGAAATGCGACAAGAGGGACATAAAACTCATACCTCAAGTACTTTCAACAAACCTAGAGAACAACAATGGGTACTTGACTTTCATATCTTCTTCGACTTCCCATGTAGCTTTTTCTTCCTTTTTATTCCTCCAAAGAACCTTTACCGAAGCTAAGTCCTTCGTCCTAAATCTATGAACTTTCTAATCTAGTATTTCAATTGGGACCTCCTCATAAGACAACAAATTCGAAACAACAACGCCCTCAACATAAAATATGAAAGAGGGGTCATTCATACACTTTTCAGCATAGATACATGGATAATAAGATGAATAGATCCCGAACTCGCTAGCATTCCAACTCATAAGTTAAGTTCCCAATTTGCCTTACAATCTGATATGGACCAGTGTAATGGAGACTGAGCTTCCCCTTCTTCCCAAATATCATGACTTCCTTCATAGAAAGGACCTTCAAGAACACACAATCACTTACTTCAAACTCGAACTCTATTCTTCTCACACCCGCATAAGACTTTAGATGACTTTGAGAAGTCTGAAGTCTTTCTCTAATTACCTTTGCCTTCTCTATGTCTTGGTGAACCAATTCAGGACCAAACAACCTAGTCACACCTACCTCAAACCACCTAATAGAAGACCTATACCTCCTACCATAGAGAGCCTCAAAAGGGGCCATTTGAATGTTAGAATGATAACTGTTATTGTATGTGAACTCAATAAGAGGCAAATGGTCAACCCAACTACTTTTAAAATCAATCACGCATGCCCTTAGCATATCCTCTAATGTCTGAATAGTATATTCTGCTTGTCCATCCATTTGAGGATGGAAAGTGATGCTAAGGTTTACCTAAGTACCTAAACCTTTTTGTAATGAATGCCAGAAGTGAGAAGAAAACTGCTTACCTTGATCTGAAATAATGGACATCGGTGCACTATACAACTTAACTATCTCCTGAATGAACAACTTAGCATAATTCCTTCCTGAGTAATTCGTCCTCACAAGAAAAAGTGAGCAGACTTAGTGATCCTATCTATAATGACCCAAATACTGATTGAGAGACCACAAAAGACGCATAATAAAGTCCATATTGATAATCTCCTACTCCCATATAGGAAATTCTATCTCTTGAGACATGTCACTAGGCCTCAAATGCTCTACCTTGACTTTCTGACAAACCATACACTTAGCAAAAAAATTTTCCATATCTCTCTTCATATTATTCCACCATTAGATTTCCTTTAAGTTATGATACATTTTAGACAAACCTGGATAAACTGTATATCTGGACTCATGAGCTTTCATCAAAATTCTTTCTCGCAACCAATCAACACCAAGAACACACAAACTTCCTTGATACCTCAAGATACCATCTCCCCCAATCTCAAAATCCATAACCTTTTGCTGACCCATATCATCCTTAATTTGCATTAGTATGGGATCCAAAACCCATTTCTACTTAACTTCATCACAAAGATCGGACTTAACCACTTCCAAAACAATCACTCCTTCATTCTTGGAGTCTAAAAGACAAACTCCCAAGTTAGCCAACCTATGAATATTATTTACCAATCCTCTTTTATCCTCCTTAGCACGAGACAAGCTCCCCACAGACAACCTGCTAAGAATATCAACAACCACATTAGGTTTACCCAAATGGTAGTGCAAACTCATGTTGTAATCCTTAAGTAATTCAAGCCACCGCCTCCTCCTGAGATTCAACTCCTTCTGTGTAAGCACATATTGTAAGCTCTTATGATTTAAATAAATATTCACATACACCCCATGCAGATAATGATGCCAAATTTTTATTGCAAAGACCACAATTGCCAACTCTATATCATGAGTCAGATAATTTCTCTCATGAACCTTAAGCTGCCTGGAAGCATAGGCTACAACCTTACCATGCTGCATCAAAATACAACCCAATCCCATACGAAATGCATCACAATACACAACAAAACCATCAATACCCTCAGGTAGGGTCAAACTGGTGCAGAAGTCAACTTATTCTTCAAATTCTTACAACTATCCATACAAGCATTGGACCATAGAAACTTAATATTTTTCTAAGTTAACCTCGTCTGCAGAGAAAGAATAGAAGAGAAACTCTCCACAAACCTCCTATAATACCCAACTAAGCCCAAGAAGCTCCTCATATTGGTTGGAGTCATACGTCTAGGCCATTTCTTAACTGCCTCAAATTTCTATGGATCCACCTTAATCTCCTCACTAGAAACAACATACCCAAGAAAGGTCATAATATTTAGCCAAAATTCACACTTAGAAAATTTTACATATAACTTCTGGTCTTTAAGAGTCTACAACACAATTTGAAGGTGATTAATATGATCCTCCTCACTTTAGAGTACAACAAGATATCATCAATAAAAGACTATTACAAACAAATCCAGAAACTAAATGAACAACCAATTCATAATATCTATGAAAACAGCCAGAGGTCAATTCAAATGACATAACTAAGAACTCATAATGTCCGTATTGAGTTCAAAAAAAGTATATGAAATATCAACCTCCCTAATTTTCAACTAATGATATGTCAAATGGAGATCAATCTTAGAGAAATACCTAGCACCCTAAAGCTGATAAAAAATGTCATCAATTTAAGAAAGAGGATACTTATTTTTTACTTTAACCTTATTCAATTGATGATAATCTATACACATTCGAAGAGGCCCTTAGTTCTTTCGCATAAAAAGTATAGGAGCACCCTACAGAGAAATACTAGGATGAATAAATCCCCTATCAAGAAGATCCTTTAACTACTCCGTTAGCTTCTTTAGATTAGTTGGAGCCATCCTATAAGGAGGAATAAAAATTAGATGGGTATTTGGTAGAAGATCAATCCCAAAATCTATTTCCCTATAAATTTTAGGAAGATTAACAGGAAAATCTCTAGAAAATTCATCAACCCCAGGGATAGATTGCAAAGAAGGACTCTCAGAGTTAGAATCTTTGACTCAAACTAGATGATATATACACCCTTTGGAAATTAATTTCTAAGCTCTAAGATAATAAATAAAATTTTCTTTGGGTACTAAGCAACTCCCCTGCCATTTAACCACTGACTTATTAGAAAAAAAAGTTGACCTTTTGAGTCCTATAATCCAGAGAATCATAGCACAAATAAAGCCAATCCATCCCTAAGATTACATCAAAATCCACATAATTAAGCTCTATCAAATCCACCAATGTCTCTCTATGAAAGATGGACATGACACAACCTCTACAGATTATTATAAAAATAATATATAGAAATAAAAAAGAGGTTGGAAATACTTTCAGAACTAAAACCAAAGTGTACACCATATAAGGGTTCACATAAGATAGGGAGGAACCCATATCAAGCAAACAATAAACATTACAAGAGAAGAGCTGTAACATGCCAGTAACAATATTTGGGGATTCTTTATATTCTTAATGAGTAACAAGTGGATTATAACACCCCAAAAATTTATACCAATGTTACCGTCATGTTTCAAGCTTGTGTATAGTACATTATCATTCTTTGATAGTTTTATAAGTTAGTTTGAGGTATATTAAGGCCCCAAATAACTCCCATCTAATAGACGAATCAAAATAACCCTTACCAATTAAAATTTTGATAAGAATATTGCTTTAGTCAACTTCAAAAGAGCATATCTTTTGCTATATTGAGTATTTTCCAACTCAAGACCCACCAAGTTGTAGGAAATATAATTAGCTTTCCAGTGATACTAATTTCGGCCAAATCCAATAGTAGGTTGAGAAGTTATAATGATTTTAGTGAGAGTAGTGGAACAACGTGATAAGTACCGCATCATGGTGAAAGACAAATTCGCAATTGTCCGATTTCCAGTGTAGCACCACAATTATCCCGTGTTGTGGTGGAGTTCTAGCTCATGTTTATCCTTTTTCCAGCAAAGCACCGCTATGGCTTCGCATCGCGCCAAGGTGCAATTTTATAATCGTCCATTTTCCAGTGACGCACCACGATGGCACCGTGTCACATCAAGGTGTAATTTTGTACTTGTCTTTGGACTACACATACAGTAAAATTCCAGTGACTCACCGCATTAGCACCGCATTGTGGTGATGGTCAAAATTGGGATTTTTAGTGACGAAAATTAAGTTTCTCCTAGGGATAGTTTGGTCTTTTCTCATAACCCCAATCTATGAAAAACGGTCATTATTTTACTCAATTTCTCTCAAATCAAAAGTAGTCTCTTTTAAGAACAAACCCTAGACCTCAAGATTCAAGGTCAAATCTCAAGAATTCACCATCAATCCTCACAAATTTATAAACCAAGGTATGTTAAGTGTTCATCCATGGGTTCCTTTCATCCATGGAGTCCAAGTATCCAATTAAAAATTGAAAATTTTGATCTTCACAAGTTACCATGATTTTTAAGTGTGATTTTAACCATTAATCTCGATGAATTTTTATTCTTTATCATGTTTTGAATAAGTGATATTAATATTAAAATCATGTTATTACTCTAAGTTTTTATACTATTCCCATGCTTATCTTAAACTATGAAAATCAAGTGTTTGATTAAATGCCTACAAGAATGAATTCTTGATAAATGATTTCATATTATGTCATCCAAGTTTAGCACTAGTTTTCATGTATTGTATTCAGTATGTCCTATTATATATATATTCAAACAGTTAATACTCATGTTCATGAAACCATGCATATTAGCCCTCCTCATTTAGCATACTCGTACATTCAAAGTACTGATCACATACTCTTTTTTTGCACTATGATGTATCATATCATAGGTTCGAACGCTCAATTCCCAGATCGCGCATAGACATTCTAGATTTTTAGCCGTAGCAGTGATGAGTCCTCATATTTTGAGGACAGATTATATTTTCATTTATGTTTCAGTTCAGTAGTTAGTTAGAGTTACTTGGGGCTTGTCCTATCAACTCTCATTCAGTTATTTAGAGGCTTTTGGATATTTTAGATAGTTAGTCTCAGATTTTAGTTGTCATTGTCAGATATTTTATTAATTTTATTTATGGGTTTTATCAGATTTATTACTTAAAACCTTATGACATTTCTTATTTAAATTCTGATATGACCTTTTGTTATTAGTTTTGCTTAGTGCTCACTACAGGTACCAGCTTATAGGTTAGCTTGTGGTCTCTCAAGCCTATAAGCATCGTGTGGAACCTGGGGTATACTCTCGAGGTATTAAAAACTTGGTATCAGAGCCAAGTTTTAAAGTGTCCTAGGAAGTCTGAAAACCGCATCAAGTAGAGTCTTGTGAATGGGTGTTAAGCGCACTACACTTATGGATAAGAGTCTATAAGACAATTTATGAAAAGTTTCCCTTCTTTTAGTGTTCATATCATGAGATTGAGCATGATGCTCATGTTAAAATCTCTATATAATCTATTCTTCCTTTTGTTTACAAAATATTCCTCCTAGAAAGACAAATAGAAGAAGAAATGTAAACCAGCCAGGACATCTACCCGTTCAGGAAGATCCTCTGAAAGAGAATGTTTCTCATGCAGAGTTTAGAGCTACATTCACTACTGTAGCTCACTCTGTAGCCACTCAGAATGTTAGACCAATAGCTATTCGGGCCAACCTAGTTGCCAATACTGCCGCAGGAAGGATTTGGGACTCTACCTAAATGAACCCTCCGCAAAAGCAAGGATTTGGGACTCTACCTAAATGAACCCTCCTCTATTTTCAGGATCCAAATCTAAAGAGGATCTATAGGAATTCTTAGACATGGTGTAGAAGGTAATAGATATTATGGGGGTGACTTCTAGTGAGAGTGCTGAATTGGCTGCTTAACAGCTGTAGAATGTAGCCCATACATGGTTTAAATAGTGAAAGGTAGATAGAGGTGTAGATGCAGGGCCTATAGAATGAGAGGAGTTTGCTATAACCTTCTTAGATAGATTCTTTTTGTTGGAGCTGAGGGAAGCCAAAATTTTAGAATTTATCAATTTGAGTCAGGAAAACATAAGTGCGAAAGAGTATTCCCTTAAGTTTACTTAGCTAGCTAGGTATGCTCCTCATGTGGTAGTTGATAGCAGATCTAAGATGAGCTAGTTTATGTCTGGTATATCTGATAGTGTGGTCTAGGAGTGTAGGATTGTAATGCTAATTAAGGAGATGGACTTATCTAGGTTGATGGTCCATGCTCAACAGATTGAGGAGTAAAAGACTAAGAAGAGAGAAAGAGGGAGAAAAAGAGGGCTAGAATAGGTAGCTTTAATTTCTATCAGCCAAGGTCAAAAGGTGGTAACCATCCTGAGTTTTGTAAAAAATCTTTAGTCCCAGCTCCATCTTCAGCTAGTGCCCCAGTACTCAAATTTAGAAATGATAACCAGGATAGGGCGCCAGGATCTAAGTCCCAAGACAGTGTTAATAGTGGTCGTACAAATCCTCTTTGCCAGATATATAGTAGAAACCACCAAGGTGAGTGTAGAGCGGGAACTGATGTATGCTTTAGGCATGGCAAGCCAGGCCATCGAATTTGAGAGTGTTGGATAGTTTCTCAGAAAGGTAGGGATTTGCGCCAATAGGGCCGGTCCCATCAGTCATCAATTCCATCCGGTCGCCCAACTCAGCAGGGTGCCGCTTCCAGTGCTACTTGTGGTCAGCGTCCAAATAGATTGTATACCCTGTAGTCCTGCAGGATCAGGAAAATTCTCCTGATGTGGTCACTGGTATGTTGCAAGTCTTTCATTTACATGTTTATGCATTATTAGACCCCAGAGCTTCTTTTTTTTGTAACCCCTTAATGCCGTCAACTTCAGAGTCAGTCCTAAAATCTTACCAGAGCCTTTTTTAGTGTCCACCCCAGTGGGTATTTCTATTATAGCCCGGTGGGTATATAGGAACTGCCCAGTTATAGTGTCTCAGAAAGTTACCTCAGTTGATATTGTGGAGTTAGAGATGATGGATTTTAATGTTATTCTCAACATGGATTGGCTCCACTCATGTTATGCTTCAGTTGATTGTAGAAATAGAGTAGTTCTTTTTTAGTTTCCAAATGAACCAATCCTTGAAAGGAGGGGTAGTACTACAACTCTTAGGGGTCAGCTTGTTTCATACCTTAGGGAGAGGAAAATAATATCCAAGGGGTGTATTTATCATCTTGTCTGAGTCAAAGACTGTAATGCTTAGTATTCTAACCTTGTGTCAGTTTTAGTGGTGAGGGAATTTCCAGATGTGTTCCCTGAGGATCTTCCCAGAGTTCCTCCTGAAGGGAAATCGACTTTGGAATAGATATTCTTCCAGATACGCAGATTATCTTTATTTTTCCATAAAAAATGGCTCCATCCAAAATTAAAGAGTTAAAAGAACAATTGAAAGATCTCCTAGAAAAGGTATTCATCAGGCCCAACATTTCCCCATGGGGCACACTAGTTTTGTTCATGCATCAGAAAGATAATTCTCTTAGAATGTGTATTGACTACCGTCAGCTGAACAAAGTCACAATAAAAAAACAAGTATCCACTTCCCAGAATTGATGACTTGTTCGATCAACTTCAGGGTGCCAGTTATTTTTCTAAGATGGACCTTAGATTCGGCTATCATCAGCTCAGAGTCAAAGATGTGACATTTAAAAAATAACTTTCAGAACTCGATATGGTCACTTCGAGTTTCTAGTCATGTCTGTTGGTCTTACCAATGCCCCAACAACCTTTATGGACTTGATGAACTGAGTGTTCAAGTAGTACTTGGACATGTTTATCATAGTCTTTATTGATGACATCCTTGTCTACTCACATAATGAAAATGATTATACAGACCACCTTAGAATAGTATTACAGACTCTTAGAGCCCATCAGTTGTTCACCAAATTTAGTAAGTATGAATTTTGGCTAAGATTAATATATTTTCTTGTCCATATTATTTTCGCTGATGGCATTAGATTCGATCCTCAAAAGATCAAGGAGGTGAGGAACTGGCCTAGACCCATCTCTCCATTAGATATCAGGATTTTCTTGGGTTTGGCTGGCTGTTACCGATGGTTTATTAAAGGGTTTTCATTTATTGCATCCCCCATGTCCAGATTGATTCAGAAAAAGTTAAGTTTCAGTGGTTAGATTATTGTGAGAAAAGTTTTCAGGAGTTGAAGACTCGAATCACTACAGCCCAAGTTTTGACATTACAGATGGTTCAGATGGGTTTGTTGTGTACAATAATGCTTCCAGAGTTGGGTTGGGATGTGTTTTGATGTAGAGGGGTAAGGTTGTAGCCTATTCCTCTAAACGGCTTAATCCCCATGAAAAGAATTACCCTACCCATGATCTTGAGTTAGAAACTATTGTGTTTGCCTTAAAGATTTAGAGCTACTATTTGTATGGGGTGCAAGTTGATATGTTCACAGATCACAAAAGCTTGTATTATGTGTTTTTGCAAAAGGACTTGAATATATGCCAGAGGAGATAGTTCGAATTGTTGAAAATTATGACATAATTGTTTTGTATCACCTAGGCAAGGCCAATATAGTGGCAGATGCCCTAAGTAGATTGTTTGTGGGTATGTTGCTCATGTTGAAGGTGATAAGAAAAAGTTAGTTAGAGAAGTCCATCAGCTTGCCAGATTAAGTGTTTGTTTGTTTGATTTAGCTGAGGGTAGTGTTTATGTTTTAAATAGTTTGGAATCTTCTTTGGTTGTTGAAGTGAAAGAGAAACAAGATAGGGATCCTAGTCTAGTGAAGTTAAAGGAGTTAGTCAGAGATCAGAAAGTAGAGGTTTTCTCTCCCAAGGGGGAAATAGGGTGTTACGTTGCTAGTGTAGATTATGTGTTCTGTGTGTTGATGAGTTGAGACAACAAATTTTTACAGAAGCATATGGTGCATGTTACTCTATTCATCCAGGGGCGACGAAGATGCACCACGATTTGTGGGAAATCTATTGGTAGAGTGGGTTGAAGAGGGATATTATAGAGTCTGTGGCTAAGTACTCCACTTGTCAGTAGGTTAATATTGAACATCAAAAGCCAAGTGGGTCTATGTAGGAGTTCAGTATTCCCACTTGGAAATAGGAGGAAGAAAACATAGATTTTGTAACAGGTTTGCCTCGTACTCATCGGCATCATGATTTGATTTGGGTCATTATAGACAGGATGACCGAATCAGCCCATTTCTGGCTAGTCCATACTTCTTATTCAGCCGAGGACTATGCCAAGCTCTATCTCAGAGAGTTGGTTAGGTTGCACGGTGTCCCGTTAGCTATCATCTCAGATAGAGGTACTCAGTTTACCTCTCATTTTTGGAAAGATTTTTAGAAAGGTCTTGGTACCCAAGTTCACCTCAGTACAACCTTTCACCCTCAGACAGATGGTCAGTAAGAGAGGACCATTCAGACCCTTGAGGATATGTTGAGAGCCTGTGTAGTTGATTTTAAGGGAAATTGGGATGATCACTTGCCTTTGATTGAATTCGCGTATAATAACAGCTATGATTCCAGTATTCAGATGGCTCCGTCTGAGGCTCTATATATAAGGAGATATAGATCTCCGATTGGTTAGTTTGAAGTAGGAGAAAACACGATAATAAGGACTGACTTGGTGTTTGATACATTAGAGAAAGTAGAGTTTATCAGGGAGAGGCTTAAGACAGCCTTGAGCCGACAAAAATCATATGCAGATGTGAGAAGGAAAGATCTTGAGTTTGAGGTTGGCAATTTTGTATATCTAAAAATCTCTCTAATGAAGGGAATGAAGAGGTTTAGTAAGAAGGGGAAACTTAGTCCAGATATGTTGGCATTTACAAGATTTTGAGTCGTTTTAGAAAGGTGGCTTATGAGCTTGAGTTACCCACAGACTTAGCATCAGTGCACATAATATTCCATATCTCTTTGATGAAGAAGTGTATTGGTGACCCAGCTGTGGTTGTTCCCTTAGAAAGCATAGATGTTCAGAACAGTCTTTCCTACGAGGAAATTTGAGTTGAAATTCTTGATCGACAAGTTAGTAGACTAAGGAACAAATAAGTTCCCCTAGTCAAAGTTCTTTGGAGGAATCAATTCATTGAGGGAGCCACTTGGGAAACAGAAGCAGATATGCAGATCAAGTACCCTCATCTTTTCTCCGTAAACTCAGACTCAGCTTAAGGTAACAATCTTCTTAGAATTTCTCTTTTCCATGCTCAGTTTCAGTTGAATATCATTCTTATGTCAGTTATGCATTCACAAAACCAATTCAGTTGTGTGTCATGTTCAGACTCTGTCATGCAATCACATTTTCATCACGCATATTCAACATGTAATCTTAGCTCCTTAGTGTTTTCAGCTAAATCAGTCTCATTCGAGGACGAACGTTCCCAAGGGGGAGATATTGTAATACCCCAAAAATCCAAACCAATGTTAGCATCATGTTTCAAGATCATACTTAGTACATTATCATTATTTGATAGTTTTATGAGTTAGTTTGAGGTATATTAAGGCCCCAAATAACTCCCATCTATTAGACGAATAAAAATAACCCTTACTATTGAAGTTTTGATAAGAACATTGCTTTAGTCAACTTAAAACAAGTATATCTTTTTTTCTATTGAGAATTTCCATCTCAAGACCCACTAAGTTGTAGGAAATTGAATTATCTTTCAACAATACAAATTTGACCCAAATCCAATAGTCGGTTGAGAAGTTATGGCAATTTTAGTGAGAGTAGTAGAACACCGCGATAAGTACCGCATCGCGGTGAAGGATAGATTCATAATTGTCTGATTTCCAGTGTAGCATTGTGATTATCCCGCATCACGGTGGAGTTCATATTCACGTTCATCCTTTTTTCAGCAAAACACCACAATGGCGCCGCATCGCGCCAAGTTGTAATTTCATGATCGTCCATTTTTGAGTGATGCAATGCGATGGAACCGCATCATGCCAAGGCAAAATTTTGCACTCATCCTTGGACTACACTTACAACGAAATTCCAGTGACTCACCGCGTCATCACCGTGTCGCGGTGATGGTCAAAATTGGGATTTTTAGTGACGAAAATTAAAATTTTCCCAAGGGAAATTTGGTGTTTTCTCTTGACCCCAATCCATGAAAAACACAGGATTAAAGCCCCAATACACTATTAGGTCATTATTTTATTCAATTTCTCTTAAATCAAAAGTAGTCTCTTTCAAGAACAAACCCTATCCCTCAGGATTCAAGGTCAAATCTTAAGAATTCATCATCAATCCTCACAAATTTACAAACCAAGGTATGTTAAGTGTTCATCCATGGGTTCCTTTCATGCATGGAGTCCTAGTATCCAATTGTAAATTTAAAATTTTGATCTTTACAAGTTACCATGATTTTTAAGTGTGATTTAAACCATGAACCTCCATCAATTTTAATTCTTTAACATGTTTACACGAAATTGATGTTGGTATTAAACCCTATCGTTTGAATAATGTTGTTCACTGATTTAAATCATAAATAAGTGATATTATTATTAAAATCATGTTATTACTCCTAGTTTTATACTATTCCCATGCTTATCTTAAACTATGAATATCAAGTGTTTGATGAAATGCCTACAAGAATGAATTCTTGATAAATACTTTCATATTATGTCCTCCAAGTTTAGCACTATTTTACTACTATTGCTATCGAGTCCCGGGGGTTATGAATACTCAAAAACTTAGTTGTTTACTTAGTCTCAGTAACTTAGAATAACTTTCAGAATATGTTACGAGAATTATCAGATCAGCCAGTCATCAAAATTAGTTAAACTTAGAATAATCTAGTATTCTGAGTCAGTTCAGTTGGGAGTAGAATTTAGCACCGAGTGAGTGCAGTAATGACAAATTCTCTGTCAGATAGGTAGAGTAATTAGTAGCAGTTCCTATACTCTAGAACTACATAGCCTGTGTAGGATATGAGGAGTCACCCCTCAATTTAGGCTTAACTACCTCGCAGGGGTTACCCGTGAGTTTAGGCTTGACATCCTTAGTACTTTGGGACAACATATCAGTGGATTTACACAGCCAGTGTTAGCACCCGTGGCACTGTACTGATACCGTTCCAACTAGGGTCACAGGTTGAACTATAAATTTGCTTATTGGGGCATGTCGGTTAGATGAAAGCTCCCACAGTCTCAGTCCAGTCATCAGTTCAATGATTCCATTTCAAATTTACTTGACCATAGCATACAGATATCAGTTATTCAATTATCAGTATTCAGTATTTAAGATTTTAGATTATATCCAGAACATGTTTTATGCTTGGTCATGTATCTTCAACACTTACAGTTTTCATGTATTTTATACCGTATGTCCGGCTATATATATTTAAATAGTTAATACTCATGTTCGTGAAACTATGCATATCAGCCCACATCATTTAGCATACTAGTACATTCAAAGTACTGATCACATACTCTTTTCTTGCACTATGATGTATCATATCATAGGTTCGGACGCTCAATTCTCGGATCGCGCATAGATATTTTAGATTTTCAGTCATAGCAGTGGTGAGTCCTCATATTTTGAGGACAGATTATATTTACATTCATGTTTTAGTTCAGTAGTTAGTTAGAGTTACTTGGGGCTTGTCCTATCAACTCTCATTCAGTTGTTTAGAGGCTTTTGGATATTTTAGATAGTTAGTCTCGGATTTTAGTTGTCATTGTCAGATATTTTATCAATTTTATTTATGGATTTTATCAGATTTATTACTTAAAATCTTATGGTATTCCTCATTTGAAGTTTGCATATGACCTTTTGTTATCAGTTTTACTCAATGCTCATAGCCGGTACTAGCTCATGGGTTAGCTTTGGTCCCTTGAGACTGTTAGCACCGTGTGGTTCCCAGGGTGTACCCTGGGGGCGTTACATGCATAGAGGAGATTCTGGGCATTTTTGGTAACTAAAGTGACACCCTTAGGTGTATGAGCCAAAGAAGTAAGAATTGAAACCTTATAAGCTTCAGTGGTAACTTTGGACGAAGGATAATCTCACTACATATGACAAAACTGACCACAATTAGAGCACTGATTTCTTCCCTCCTTACAATATCCATGGTGAATCTACCCACAAAAATGGCAAGGAGGATATGGTGTGGTTGACTAAGCTTACTAGCCTAAGACTAGGTATTCTATGTATTAAGACCACTGCTATCCTGCAAAAGACGATCATCCAAAGTCTTATGATAAGGAGCACTAGCCAACGAATAAGAATTTTCCCAATTCTCTTCTTAGTCCACTGTCTATCATCTCTTCCACTGTTTTAATGATTCACACCCTGCTCTAAATACCTAAAATTTTTATCTTGCCTCTCTCCAATCTCTACCTACCTCTTCTTTTCACCCTTTACTTGCTTCATACAAACCACTAGCCTGGGTATGTCTATTTTATTATTCAACATAGCAGTCTTACACACTAATACCAAATCCAGGACAAACCAAAAGCAAACTTCCTCATTTGGGACCTTATATTAGATACCAATTCTAGAGCATAATAGTATAACTATTAAAATTTCATGGCATGCTCCTTAATGCTCATCTTACCCTTCTTTGAGTTCACAAACTCATTGGACTTAGATTCTATAAACTCCTGAGGAAAGAAGTGATCAAGAAAAGCACCTAAAAAGTCATCCCACACTGATGGTTCAACATTATCACCACACAATTCTTCCCTCTCCTTATACTACTGGTAAGCTGTATCTCTTAACTGATAGGCAGCAAACTCCACATCCTTTAAATCAGTAGCATGTATCACCCTAAAAATTTTCTCTATCTCTTTAATAAACCCTGAGGATCCTCCTCAACCTTAGAGCTTATACAGGTTTAGGTATTCAACCTTATAAACTGGCAAACCTGAGTAATATCAAATGAACTAACAATAAAACCAACATGATCAAGTCGACGAGATTATGATACTACTAATTGAGCAAATATATGCATAGATTGATGGAACCCTGGATTAGAGATATCTCAATAAGGTTATTGAGCATAAGTATCACCAGCCTAAAATACTTGAGAAATACTATTAGAGATTAGTGGAACCCCACGTAGAGTGATATAGTTAGGAGCAGGGACCCTAGACTGGGTCTGCACTCCATAAGTAGGGTGAGTTCCCTCCCCATCTTTCTCAGATAGGACAAAGTTTCCAAAAAAGTTTCTGTGACCATCAGATCTTTGAGGAGGCATGATTTAAAATGTGAGTAATCCAAGAGTTATAGGAGTTTCATAGCAACTAGACTCTATAGCCTGAAATAGAACACATGAAAGGAAAACATTCCTAAATGACTTGTCGCCTCTCCTTTATAAGTGTTGTATGCTACAGATATATAAAAGGACTCTACTCGACACAACTTTGTATACACCCAATGACCCTGGACCATGATCAGATACCAAGCTTGTCACAAACCAAACTCGCGTTTGGCTGTGATGGGTATCTGAGCTCACTATGTGCCGGAGACCATCCACTTAACCTTACCTCAAGAGAATAATAAAAGTAAATAATAAAACTTAGCCAAAATAGTAATAAGAATAAATAAGTCAAATGACTAATTTAAGAATCCAAACAACAACCCATACTTGTTCAAAAAATCCTCAAAAACAAGATAATCAATTAAGTGGGACATGCCCCCAACTATGACAGTAAAAATCTAAAGTACTATGATAATAGTGAAACTAGTAAAATGACAGGGCATTCCAAAGGTTGGAGGCTGACCACTTCATAACAGATCCCCAAGAGTACCAAATCACCTAATGATGCACATGAGCATCAAAAAAGTCCTCATACCTAACATCATGAAATGGTGCAGTATCTAGAAATAGTTAGTGGGGCGAGCACTTGCATGTAACCTAGGGGATAAGGATAACATAATGCAATTGTCAAGAATCTAGTAATTAACCATATGTACCACATTTATATACATATATATAGGATGTTAGGATAGGGACAAGGGCCATGAACATATGAGTTTAAAGTATTAACCAAAACTATGTAGCTAAATTTGTTATATAGACCCCCATGGGCTATATGGGGCCGGCTCTCCATACTGGAAGGGCCCCAATGTGTGTTGGCTCCATGAATCAAGGAATAACTGAGAAAATGATAAAGAAACCAAGGCTATAGCCTTCCCAAAATATAATGTGTGCACCAAGAACACGGTCACATAGACCTCCAACATCGGTAAATGTGATTTTTAGTGTTGATCCCTCCGGACCTACACCTTCACGGTGAGCTACACAATTCTATTTAGGCCCAAATTAAAGCAGTTGTACATAAACTATCCAGTAACCCAAGAGTCTTTCATTAAGCATTTACCAACTTGGAATCGTCATACCAATATGCTTGTACACTAATTAAATTATCCTGAACTAGTCCAAATAACCAAATTGACTCATAAGTCCATTTAAAATTAAAAAACCAAGGATATCCAAAACCATTTTAATTCATTTATCCTTTAATGCAATGCAATGGGCTTAAAAGACAAGTTAAACCATGCAATTATCCATATTCAAATCAAAGATTATAAAGGTAGTTGAGGTTAATGCCATTTTGAAACATCCCAAGTCTTGGACCCTGGAAAATTTTTATTAGTTTTGGACCTCTTTGGCTTAGTACAACTCAATGGAGTCACTCATATCCTTGGGTATAACTCGTGAGCTATATTGAGGGTATAATCATACCCTAGGCAGTAAGGTTGGCTTAGCTACAGCCCAAGGTACAACTAATATAGGTAATAGTCGTATAAGAGCATACGAGTGACATAGGGAAAGTTGTATGGTGCATGCGTGTATTATCTTAAGGAATCTTTCCACTATATGGTTGGTGGGTACGGTTGGGGGGTGTTACTCATACCCTTAGGTAAGATTTAGTGAGGGCGAGTCATATAAAAACCAGTAGGTAAGGTCATGGCAAGGTTGGGTACAAGTTGGGGTACTACTCATAGCCTTAGATACGAGTGGTAAGAGGGAGTCGTACCCCTGGACGTGACTTGTTTTAATTTTAAGTCAAGGGTAGTTTGAACATTTCCCACTCATAAAGCCTTATATACTCACGTCATATAACCCTATATGTCCTTTCATAACATTTATTAAAGGATCATACCATATCAAATACTCTGTCAAACTTACTCTTGAAAGATTAGAGGCTAGGGTTTCTCAAGTGTTCAACAAAGGGTTCAAAGGTCAAGATTTCTTTTGTGAATATTCATGTATAAGTCATGTACTCCTTCCATTATTTTTATTTCAAACTAAAGGCATGAGTATTATGTTTGAAACATTAGTTTATGAATCATGAATGGTGGAATTTGAAATGTTGTTGAGGGTCTTGATATATATGGTTTGGTATTGGTTTAAATAATGTTTTTACATATTTTTGGTAATGGTTTGCATATGTGGTTGGTTGTTGGTTATGTTTTAACTAATGTGTCTTGATTAACCCTAATTACTGTGGTTTATATATGTTTGATAAAATACTTCAAAGAATGTTTTTACTCTATTGTTGAACGTTTATTTTAACTCTTGCATGGTTTGGTTTGGTAATGGAACCCTAAATAGTTTTTGTATGATTTTGCGTAGTTTAAATGGGTTAAATAATATAAATGATTTAAATGGTTGGCATGGTCTAAAATAGTTTGGAATGGTTTAAGAGGTAAAGGTTTTGTTGGTCATAGTTGGCCTATTTTGAAAATCTTGTGGAATACATGAAAATCCCTAAAGTTAATGCATTAATGAAATTGGTTTAAATGGTTTGGAGAGGTAAATGGGTAAATGGTTATGCTTGTAGAGAACATGGAAGTCTCTCAAGTGATTTAATGTGGTGCATGGAAGGGCACTTGAAAGTCTCCTTAACCTAAATGGTTTAGCTATGGATATTACTTGTAAGTAATGGGGTGGTATGATAATACCACTAATATTGGCCTTGATTAGTAAAATGGTAAATGGATTTGGTTGGTTATTTGGAAATGGTTTTAATTGGGCATTAATAGCGGGGTGTATAGCAAAGCCATGGAAGATGGAGGTCCCGGGGGGACCAAAACTAGAAAATTGTATTTGATGATATGAGGATTGATCTTAGTGGATCGTGTGTATGATGTTACACTATTGGGGGATGTACTAGTCATCCCATGGGATACTTCCTTTGTCGTGCGGCTACATACACTGGGGTACCCTTTCAGCAGGGGAAGTTAAACCCATATCGCCCATGGATTATTTAGAATGGCCAAGTTACACAGCCTAGGTAAAGGTTTTAAAGTCACGCTAAACTCAGTTCCCTTTCTTTGCATATGTATGGTTATGTGCATTTGTAGGTTTTACTTGGTTTTCACTAGTTGGCATTATTTTATCCTTATCCGGAGTGCATGTTAGTGTTCACCACTAACCCATCTACTAATGGCTATATACCCATGCTATGTAGGAACCAACCATTCTGTTCCTCTTACTTAGTGATCGGATTTTGGTATATTTGATATGGATTGAAGTGGTGAGCTTCCATAGTTTGAAAGGCATCAATTTTATGTCATGGTTTAGTTTACATAATTTTGTCTCTCATAGACTTTGATTTTTGGCTATGGTCGGGGAAACGTCCCAACTAGGTACTCTTTGGTTGGTTTAGAGGTTTTGTATGGACAACTATGAATGGGTATGGTATGGATTGTTTATGTTATTTATACATACATTGTCTTATCATTATAGTATTGGTTTATGGTTTCCACATTGGTTTTGTTACTTATTGGGTGGTTGGACTTAATTGGGTTGGTCTCGATTATAGACTTGTCCCAGAGTCACCACACATTTTGATATGCTATCATGTTATATGTTCATACTTCAGCCGACTCAAGGTATATGTTTAGTAGTTGGGTTATGTAATGGGGGCAGTCCCTGGTCCTGGTTGGGCCTGGGATTGCCTATTACAACAAGGCCGTAGTTTGGGTCATGTCAAGTTGGTATTACAGTCTTAGGTTTTAATATCATATGGTGTCTACAAATCCATGTCAAGTAGAGTCTTTCTTATGATTATGTTGTGCACTACACTTATAATCAGGAGGCTACGAGGCATTTAGGAATGTTTCACTTTCTTGGTTATTCTACTTTTGAGCTACACAGTCTAAGGCCTTTAACTTTTCTCTGAATATTACTTGGTTCACTCTTCAGATCATGCTTACTCAATAATCTTAAGGTTCTTAAAAAGTCACTTATCCCACTCGAGGATAACATGGATGGATCTAGTCCAACTCATGGGGCACAAACTTGGTCAAGGGTCACAACTTCTGGTTTTATCCGTAGAGTCCCACTGGTCTCTAATAACCCTATCTTAAAAGGTGGCATTCATTCTCAGTTACCTCAAGAGGAGGTTAACAAAACTGAGTTTTGATATTCTATTAATCTATTGACCGAAATAATGACAACTCTATCACGTTAGTCCTGTTCTACTGGTACATAGAGGAATTAGTTGATGTTGGAAATAGGCAAGTTAAGGAGTCGTGGTTTCCTAGTTAAATGAGAGTGTCCCATAAGGATTGTTGCTTGGGAAAATAGGATATTGGTTGCTACTTCTCTAGCTCGTGTGCCAGGGTGCTACTTCTATCTCTAACACTGGTATATTGAAAACTCTTTTCATTGTGGTGTGTGTGGTTTATTTGGTTTGGGGTCCTCTATCTTGTGTGACCCCATGTGTGGTTGTGTATTTTGGTTTTGGTCCTAAAGGTTTTTTCAAAACCCTCTTGTCTTTGTATTTCTACCCCGCTAGGTAATTCTGTGATTGTCAAAGAATCTATGGTGGTGTGCGGTATCTGTTGGTAATAAAGGGGCCATAATAGAAATCATTTAACTCAGATATAGTGGATTCCAATGTCATTCAAGGAATGGATTGGTTCACTCATGCTATTCATTATTAGATTGTCGAACTCGTTAGACTCCCTGATGAGTCTATTATGGAATGGGATAGTGATTTCATTTCTTTCCCTAGCTACTACGGGAAAGGTTATGTTCTATCTTAGATCTCAGAGATTGGTCTCGAAAGGGGTGTCTCTATTATCGATTGGTCAGGGTTAAAGATTCTAACATGGAATGTCTTTTTTTACATTCAACTTTAGTGGTGCCTGAATTTCTTGGGGTCCTTCTAATGACCCTTATAGTTTGTTTCTAATGGGGAGGTTGGTTTAGGATTGGTTTTGTTTCAGATATTTGTCAAAATTTCTATTCCTTTCTTATAAAATGGTTTCGGTTGGGTTCAAGGGGCTTAAGGAGAAATTAAGGGATCTTTTAGATAAAGGTTCCATCCATTTTAGTGTCTATCTGTAGAGTGCTTTCATGCTTTATGCATAAGGGAGAATGATTTCCCCGGTAAAAAATAGGTTGTCGATTGGGGGACAAGGAAATTTAGGGTGTTCTTCTAGTGAAGGAAGACCTTATATGTATATTTCCTTTTATATGGGGTACTTGGGTAGTAGTACATTATGGTTAATAGGTCCTAGACTTGAATCTAGATGCTTGATGTTGGTAAAGGGAGTATGTTAGCTCGAGTATAGCAATGCAAGAATTGTGAAGATAAAATGGTGGGTTGGGGGTTAAGTCATGGGATGGGATAGAACATGGAACTTGCATGTGTCCTTGTCACTATACTTGTACCTTATTGTTGGCATGAAATTGATTTCTAAGTTCATGGTTTTGAATATAAATTTTGGCATAATTGAGAATTTTGACATGATTACTCATTTAATTGATTTTCCATGGGGTATGATGCATTATTCATGCTTTATTAATGTTTATGAACAATGTGGGGATGCATGGGAATGGTCAATGAATTTTGGGGTACTATGGATCCCCTAATTACTTGGTTTTGGTCTTGAAAATTATATGTCCTGAAATTATTTGTGAAAATTACCATTGAATATAATTTTGTCATATGGTTTGACTATTCTTAACTATTTGCATTGCATAAATGGTTAAAGGGACATGAATTGGTTTTGGTTAGATTCAAATGATTTTTTGAAAGGCCTTGGCGGCCACAGTTTGATTTTAATTGGAAACCTTGGAGTTAATTTAGTTTAATTATTTTTTCATGTATATGTTGGGCTCTAGGTCGCATTGGGATGAATAAGGTTTTGGGTATAGGAAAACTGAGTGTCTTTAGTGTACACCCTTGGTGATACCCATTAGGGTACAGTATTGTGTTTGTAGGTGTAACGAGGTAAATATTGATGGTTAGTCTTAAATTGCTTCTAGCGGTTGACTTCAAGGAAAGGTCGGGTTGCATATTTTAGTGATACTCTTCTATCTTGGTTAAGATAGTACCCTACTAGTGTGGCATCCATTCTTATAGTGCTTATGCTTAAGGTTCTAATTTCGCGTTCGCCTTGTTCCCCGGATATGAGTCTTGACTCTACATTGTATTATTTATGGTATAGGTGGTTGTGTTTCTTTTGGTGTCTATTTCTAAGGACTCCTTTTGGGGTCTAGTTTTGTCAGGATAGTTCTTTATTCTGATCTAGGTGGTTGTTATGAAGTACTTCGTGTCTCTAGTGCTGTGTCTTCTTTCAAGGGTCTTTGTTTTACCTTGGGAGGCATGGATAGTTCTTGTACTTTGGTTCCTAAATAACTCTCCTAATGTTAGGATGGTAGTGGCTTGGAGAGAATGGTAACGTTCTATAAAGGGGAATGTACAAGTCCCTAAATGGGGGAGAGTCTAAGACGGCTACTAAAGTTAAGGTTTGAAGGTGAGGTAAGGTTGTTGTTATGATAAATGGTTAGGAAAAGAATAGGAGGTGTTACTAGTACCCTTAGGTATGAGTTAGGGAGGGTGAATCATATAAAAACCAGTAGGTAAGGTCATATCAAGGTTGGGTACGAGTTGGGGTACCACTCGTAGCCTTCGATACGATTGGTAAGGGGGAGTCATACCCCTAGACGTGACTTGTTTTAATTTTAAGTCAAGGGTAGTTTGGATATTCCCTACTCCTAAACCCTTATGTAATCACGTTATATAACCCTATATGTCCTTCCATAACACTTATTAAAGGATCATAACACATCAAATACTCTCTTAAACTCACTCTTGAAAGATTGGAGGCTAGGGTTTCTCAAGTGTTCTTCAAAGGGCTGAAAGGTAAAGATTTCTTCCATGAATCTTTATGTATAAGGCATGTACTCCTTTCATTATTGTTATTTCAAACTAAAGGCATAAGTATTGTGTTTTAAATGTTGGTTTATGAATCATGAATGATGGATTTTGAAATATTGTTGAAGGTCTTGTGCATATGGTTTGGTATTGGTTTAAATAATATTTTTACATGTTTTTGGTAATGGTTTGCATATGTGGTTGGTATTTGGTTATGTTTTAACTATTGGGTCTTGAATAACCCTAATTATGGTGGTTTATGCATTGGTTTTGGTCTTGGTAAAGGTATTCCCTCAACATGTTTGATAAAATGCTTCAAAGAATGTTTTTACTCTATTGTTGAACTTTCATTGGAGCTCTTGTATGGTTTGGTTTGGTAATGGAACCCTAAATGGGTTTGGATGATTTTTCATGGTTTAAATGGTTTAAATGATAAAAATGCTTCAAATGGTTGGCATGGTCTAAAATGGTTTGGAATTATTTAAGAGGTAAAGGTTTGGGTGGTCATGGTTGGTCTATTTTGAAAGCTTTGCGGGATACATGAAAATCCCTCAAGTGAATGCATTAGTAGAATTGGTTTAAATGGTTTGGAAAGGTAAATGGGTAAATATTTATGCTTGTGGAGAACATGGAAGTTTCTCAAGTGGTTGAATGTGGTATATGGAAGGGCACTTGAAAGTCCCCTTAACCTAAATGGTTTGGCTATGGATATTACTTGAAAGTAATGGGGTGGTTTGATTATACCACAAATATTGGCCTTGGTTAATAAAATGGTAAATGGATTTGGTTGGCTATTTGGAAACAGTTTTAATTAGGCATTAATGGGGGAATGTGTCGTAAAGCCATGGAAGGTGGCGGTTCCAGGGGGATAAAATTGGAAATTCGTATTTGCCGATATGAGGATTGGTCTTAGTGGACTGTGTGCATGATGTCACACTATTAGGGGATGTACTAGTCATCTAATGGGATATTTCCCTGGTCGTATGGCTACATACTCTAAGGCCCTTTTAGCGGGGAAAGGTGAACCCATATCGCCTGTGGGTGGTTTAGGATGGCCAAGCTACACAACCTAGGTAAAGGTTTTAAAGGCATGCTAAATTCGGTCCCCTTTCTTGGCATGGTTAGATATATATGTATGGTTATGTGCATTGGTAGTTTTTACTTGGTTTTCACTGGTTGCCATTATTTTATCCTTATTTCTGAGTGTATGCTCGTGTTCACCCACTAACCCATCTACTGGAGGCTGTATACCCACGCTATGCAGGAACCGACCATTCTATTCTGCTTGCTTAGTGATCGGATTTGGGTATAGTCGATGTTGGATTGAAGTGGTGAGCTTCCATAGTTCGAAAGGAATCTATTTCATGTCATGGTTTACTTTACATAATTCTTGTCTTTCAAAGACTTTGATTTTTGGCTATGTCGGGGGCATGTGTCGACTAGGTACTCTTTGGTTGGTCAGAGCCTTTGTATGGATAACTGTGGACTGGGTATGGTATGGATTGTTTATGTTATTTATACATACATGGCTTATCATTATGGTATTGGTTTATGGTTTCCTCATTGGTTTGGTTAGTTATTGGGCGGTTAAACTTGACTGGATTGGTCTCGGTTATAGACTTGTCCCAGAGTCACCACACTACTGGATATGCTATCTTGTTATATGTTCGGATTTCAGCTGACTCAAGGTATGCATTTGGTGGTTAGGTTGAGTAACATGGGCGGTTTTCGATCCTGGTTGGGCCTGGGATTGCCCATTATGACAAAGCCCTGGTTCAAGTTGTGTCATATTATCAAGCCAAAATTTCCATCAATTTTGGGGGAACTTATTTCCCCCATTTTAACAATTAAATTCATGCACCAATTCAGTTTCAAAATCATAAATTAAAGCATGAAAAAACAATTTAAAACATGGGAAGTACAATTCAAGTAATAACCATCAAAAATTCAAAACCCAATTTCAAACCCAATAATTTAATTCACATGAATAATGATTAAATATATACCATAATATAAAAATACAAGTTAGAGATGGGCAACATGCCTGACATATAGAATAATTCGAAGAGAATTCAAAGTTTGGAGCTTGAATAGTGAATTCTTTGTAAAACCCTTGAGGTTTCTTTGATTTTGAGTTAAAGAGGAAAAAATGGTTTTGATATTTGAAAATTGAAGGAAGAGGGTCACCCAAGTGTTTATAAGTCATACAAGGGGTAAAAAGACCAAAAGTCCCTCACCCAAGTGAAAAAAACAAAGCTGGATAATTTTTATATGGCAGCATGACACACTGCTATCGTGGAGGGTAGCCTTAGTGACACACCCTTATCGTAGATGTTATCTTTCGTGTCATGCCACTATGATGGAGGCTTACTACCTTGGAGTCTCAAAATGATCCCGAACCTCTTTAAAATTTTTTGAAACTTTTCCAAAACATCCTTTTAACATTCCTAAACATGACTCAGTCAAAAATCAACATTACACATGCGGAAGGGTCAAAAATAAATTTGTTTAAATTGTATGGGGTCTCACAATGGCCCATGTGATTAAGGGTAATATCACTTTGTAGATCTTCAGTAATTTTCTTGGAGCCTGAACATACCACCATATCATTATGGTATATGATAGTGCAATGATTTTTTTCATCGTTATGGGTAAGTCAATCTTATAAAAAATTTAGGCTAAGTTTTTTTCCAAATTGGAAGTTGAAATGGTCTAGGTTAATCCGAGAATGGATTGGGTAAAGGTAATAAATTTTAGCTTGATTTTATGTTTACTAACGCGATAAGCAATCCGTATGACTTTTTCAAAGTAAATTCGTTGAGTAGAATTTCCAATATCCAACTTGATATAACAGAGTTAGTCCGTGATGTCATAATTTTAGGGTGTATTGTGAAAAAAGAAAAACTAGAAGGATTTATGATTGTTTTCCTAGCCACTCTCGCTATAGCGGGTGGCTTGTCTCTGTAGAGACTTCTTCTATAGAAAACTATAGCAAAAGTCAAAGTCGGTCAATCCTGCTATAGTGGACATTGCTACAGTGAGATAAGTCATTGTTAGTGCTGACATTTTTCCAAAAATAATTTATTGTTCTAAACTCATTTTGGGGAAGGGCTTAGGAGATTTGGGCATTTTTCTTCAGGTTTCCATTGATTTTCTTTGTAAAGATAAGTATTTCATCCACATTGACTAATTTTTTAGTTATTTTACCTTAGAATCACTAGTTTGCGGGAATTAAGGAGGGTTTGAGTTTGAATTAGTAGTTTATCTAAAGTGTGGTAGTATATTATGTCTAAAACCTTTGATTTTTAGTTGTTAATCGTTAATTAACTCTTGCATAACAATAATTATCTATGCTAACCATGAAATTGGTAGGTTTAAGGTGAATTATGATAGAAAAACCCTAGAACAGAAAAGGAAATGATCATGAAGTTATAATACTCAACATGATAGGTCATTTGGTTGATTATATATCTTGTTTGTATTTTTAGGCCACAACCAAGCAAAAATTGTATGAAAGGGCAAGATTCAGGCTTAATAGAGTGGTGCAAATTTGAATTGAGATGGTAATGATTTTAATGTAGTTGTAACCCAATTTGTCTTATGTGTGGATGATAACTAATTCTTCATATTGCTTGTACAATGCTTGTTCAATAAAGTGAGTGGCTTTTTGATATCCTAAGTGTTAATTGCATGTAATGAACTTATATGAAGCTTGTTGGATTTTACAAGTGGTGTTTAGTTATCTTTGTGGTTGTGATTGTTATGATATCTATCATTATTATGGAATGTATAAATATTGGGACATTCCACGAGATTTTTTTATATAAGTTTGACACACACTTGATTTCTGGAATTAGGTACATGGAAAAAGTTCGTTCCCTACAGGTCATGACTAGTGGATACACACATAAAACTATTGGTTTCTTGAGTGAACCGGACTTAAGTATTGTCTTTACATGTTGATTCCTTGAGTGAACCAGGTTTATTTGCTTGATTTCTAGAGGTGGTTTCTTTATGTAAACTGCGATGCATGGTATTTTCTATTTTTATTGTCCTTGGGGTCTTTGAGTGGTCTGGATTAATTACAAGTTGTGACATAAATTTGTGTTTTCTTTTGCTTAGGTACTTGGAACATGAATTATAATATAGTTGTGTCATGGGTGTTGACTTGAAGTCTTATTAGTTATCATATTTAACTTGACTTGTTATCCTTTTTGACTCATATTGACTAAATTTCATATTGCATGATAGGGTTTATGATTGTATTTTGTACAACATTTTAGTTATGTATCCATATTTCTCATTTTGGGTTTGCCAATGAGCCTACCAACACACTATAATTTTTTTATGTGTTGATACTACACATGCTCTTCTTTTTATGGAGTACAAAGTATATTCGCTGTAATTCATAGAATATTTAAACTCAAGGTGAGCTGCATCTTTTGGGCTACCATAGGTTCATCTAGTAGTTTTTTGTCCATTTGTTTCAGATTCAGATATTACATTAGTTTTTGGGGTTGTATCCCTATTTTTTTTGACATTGATTAGAATTTTGGTACGATGACTTTCAGGTTCTAAGGGATTATTTCAGTTTCATATTTTCCATATTTATTTTCAATTGAGATGTTGAACACTAGTTATTTAATAGGTGAATAAGTGTTGGGTTGATGGTTTGGGTTAGTCATCTCTCCCACCAGAGAGTTAGAGTGGGTGCCACTTAGGATGGGTTTAGATCATGACATGTTGTATGCCCTTCATTGTAACACTTGCAGAATTAGCAAAATGCTTCCATAGCTATAAAGTTATGGGAGTGTTAGAAATAGGTTCTCATTCTTTGTAGTTTATCAGTAGGAACTCTGCCCTTCTAAATCCTCCATGGGAAAAATTGATTTAGAAAGAAAGCCCTTTATTCCAAATATGCTTGAAAATTTCTCTTTTCTCTCTTTTGTATCTCAATAACTCCCATGCTGATTTGACACTAAACCTTCCACTTGAATCTCTATACGTCATTCGTTATGTCTGCCTCTAATTAGTAGAATAGGACTTACCTATTCAAAATATATTAAGTAATCTCATCAGAGACATATTGGCTCAATTTATCCTGTCCCATATTCATTCTCTAATACCTCTATCTCTTTATCTCATTGGTTTTGATCTTACACATAATACAAATCCCCCTGCTTAGTCCAATTATCAAACTAGAAGCTTGCATCCCCTGATTTAATCTTCCACTATATTATGCTTCACCTCTTCCCTTAACTGAATTATCTTTCTCCACACATGAGATATGCCTGAACCTTATGTTACTACTGAATGTTTCTTCTTGCAATATTTATTCCACATGCAGTGACTTCGTAAAGAATCAGATGAGGTTTTAAAATTTCACCATAGTTTAGCAAATAATGCATTAGCTATAGTGTGTAAAGATTTAAAACCATTTCCTCCTTCTTCCTTAGGCAGACACAAGTCCTCCCATGCTACCCAATGCTTTCCCTTGAATCCACCAGGTTTCCCCCCAAAAAATTTGGCCAATGCTTTCCTTTGACTCTACCAACCCCCCCCCCCTCCCCCAAAAAAATAAAAAAATTTGGCCATTATTTTATGAATCTAATTTATCACTCCTTTTAGCGGATTCATAGAATATATTAGATACATTGGCATAGATTGTGAGATATAATTAATTAGACCATACATGCCTCTATAAGTTAAAAGTCCTATGCCATGACATCACTCTTTTGATCATCTTTTGGACCAAATCCTCTAAGTGACACTTTTTTTATCCTCAAAGTGACATTTTTTTTCTATCATAAAAAATAGGACAACTTGTCACAATCCAACAACTTGTCACGATCCAATATACAAGTCATGATGACACCTACCAATTTCCACCAGTAGGCAAGCCAATACCATAACCTGGAGCTAACGCAATTGGTTAATTCGGTCAGAAAGGCCCAACATAGGCAAAATTTAAAGAATATAACCTGGTAGAGCTAGTACATTAGCAACTAATAGTATTAATACAACTCTAAGTCCAAAATAGTTAATATATATATCTCGGATACTAAAGACTGAATACAAAAGATTGAAGAAAATCGGGTGAATTGAACTCCAAGAGCTCACCCTATCTCCAGGATTTAATCACTATATGAACCACGTTCGACGATAACAACAAACACTTGAATCTGTACCAAAAAGGTAGAAAAGTTTAGTAGGAGTACCAAAACAACTGATACTCAGTAGTCATTATCAACAAACTGAGCTAAATCATGATATAAGAATGGTATAGTGCAAGATAATCTTAATAAGTTAAGATACAAAATCGAACCTGCACCATCTTCATCATCACTATATATAATAGGTATGCAATTCGAAATAAAAATATAACATAAGGCATCAGCATATGCCAATATTATTGTACATAACAAGTATTAAATATCGGAATAACAATATAACATAAGTCATCAAGGAATGCCAATATTATTGTACATAAGAAATAAATAATTCAAATCATAAAGCAACACACGTATAATCACAACAAAACACAAGTACAAAGTTGGTTCCCATATACTAGCTAGTGCATAAATTAAAGAACCTATCACAAATATATATATATGACCAACTTCTCATTATCCATGGTTTTTCGAAATTTCCATCAAACGGCCATTGTCAACATTCATAATTATCATCGATAATCGTAATTGAATAACATATACCAATATACTCATAACTATAATCATACCACCATATAGGTATCTATCTCATCAATACACCCTATTTATCCTTAGTATCTAGCCAACACATTTTACTAAACCACTTTTTCACTAGTCATCATATAACCGCTAACTATTATCCATACACTATTCATCACTTAGTCACTATTCATGGATCAATGACTAATCATTATTTACTCACTAGCCAAATGTAGCGTCTAGTCAAGATTCACCACTAGATTGTATTCTCCAATTAACCAATATTCATTTCTAGCCAACATAATCCCCACTAATCACCATTAAACAAAAGACCACTAATCAAAATGAGTACACTTATTCATCTCTCAACTAACATCTCTTATTAACTAGCATCATTAACCCACAAATCCTCATTAAATAATTAATCAACATCATAAACTTAGTAATCAATAGCAACTAATCATCACCATTGCTAAACCTATTATCATTAACTACCATAATGAAATAATCATCCCTACTAATAGCCATCAATGACACTAGTCCTCTTTACCACTAAGGTTCATAAATCCACTAGTCACTATTAGCCACTTAAGTAATATCCACCACTAAGCATCTTTCATTCTTAAATCAGCAAGTATACCACTTTATACCTTAACCCATTAGAAGACTAACCAATACCTCTAATATCAATATTATAGTCAACTACTCAAGAACATAAATAAACATATATTTTCCATACATAGGGCTAGCCAAATTCAACTGGTAGGTACACACATAGGTACATTAATAATCATATCCTCTGACTTTGACGAACATCATCATCATATCATAATATTCTTCAAAAATAAATCGGGTATCAATATATCATCATAATATCCCCAAGCCTTGTCGGGCATTAATATATCATCATAATATCCTTCGGCCTTATCGGGTATCAATATATCATCATAATATCCTTCAACATTGCTAGACATAAATATTATCAACATATTTTTCGAACTCGAACCGGTTATCAATATCATCAACATATCTTTTAGACTCGTACCAAGTATTAATATCATAAACATATCTTTCAAACTTGAACTGGGTATCAATATCATTTATATATCCTCTGACCTTATTAGGTATCATCATATCATCACAATATCATCAATAATAGGCAATCAATATCAATAATAAAGAACAAACTCCATAAGGGCTAAAGTAAATGACAAGCCCCATAAGGGCTAAAGTAAAGTTCAAGCCCTACGAGGGCTAAAGTAATGAAAAGTAAGTAAATAAAAAGCCCCACAAGGGCTAAAGTAAAGTGAAATCCCCATGAGGGCTAAAGTAAAAGAGAAGTAAGGAGGAGCATACCTTTATATCTCATCATTCGTCGTCAAAGTCAATCTATCCATAAATATGCAAATATACACATATATATATAGCATGAATATTACAAAGTATTAACGGGTCCATGGTTAGTATCATAGCTTCTCATATAGTCAATAGATATATCTTTAAGAACCCTTAGTCTCATGACTCATAATATTAGCAACAAAAAGGCTTTCAATCATAATCACTAGTTGGGTTACTAGACAAAGCATAACATAAGTCCAACATAATCTATAGAGTATCTTTACCCATAGTTAATAAGCATGCCTTCTAACACCATTAACATCATCATTTCCAATATAGACAATAAGGAATATTTCCAATATGATTTATTAGCATAATTATTAATCTTGGGCAATAGTATAGTTAATGGCCCGAACACTAGCCTGAATGATTTCTTAACCAAGAGTATAGTCAAGGACTCATCATTACAAAATCCATAACTTAGTCATTTAGACCTTGGGCATAACCATAATAAATGTCATGAACAATGTCCCATTAGTAGCATGTTCATTGGCCTAAAGATCTTTCATAATTAGTATGAAAAATGGCTAAAGTATTACATGATCAATAATTTATTCATAGCATGATCAATAATATCATTTATGACTTAGGTCATATCATAGGCAAGGACTTATTTAATAGCACGTTCATTAGCCCAACCAATAGATAATCGTAATACCATAATTAATAGCTTGACATAAGGTTTATCCAATAAGGCATACAAAGTCATAATTACTTGGGCATCATTCTCAATTCCATTCCTCATAACCAACAAGTACCAAGAATCATCAATATTTTCCCAAAAGGGCACTCTTTAGTCAATTACTAGGCGTAAAGGTTCAAGGGAACTAATCACAAGTCTTGTATTAAGGTGGGTCAACAAGTCTACATCTAAATTCCAAAAATGCATTCTAAGTCAATTTCTACCCCAGACTAGGCTAAGCTATCTAAATCAACTCTTAGATGTATAGCAAGCCACCATAAGACCTAGGGTAGATATTCTACTCAAGCACCTTTACTAAGTCCAATGGAACCAAGGAAACCTTCCCTAGGATAATAAACTAAGGCCAATTTACTCTAAGTATGAGAAAATAAAGAATTATATCTAAAACTTCCAACTCAGTCAAAGCATAAGAACTTATGCATTAAGCAAAGTCAATAGTTTCAAAGTTTTTCACAGGTAGGTCCCCCATTTTTCTTACAGCATCCAATATTACATTGAAATCTCCCCTTACCACCAATGGCTTCTATATATTACCACTATTCTTATCTAAATCTTCCAATATTTAAGCCTTTCCAAAGCATTGCACCTTCATAAAATGTAGTGATGAAACCACATTGTATATGATTTGATGTAAAAATTTAGTAGCAATCTATTGATTCTTGTCATCACAATGCTTCCTCTCTACTCATTATTCTAGAACAGCTAAATTTTAGAAGAATAATTTACAACATCAATATCCATCCCCAACTTTCTCCTATAATCATCTAACTCTTGTGGCCTTTGGAAAGATTTCAACAGGGAAATATAAGCAAACTTATTTCTCTTCTTTAGATCAATCAATCTCTCAAAATAATTTTTAGTATTAACTAGACTAATGTTCCAAAAAATATGTTTGTCCATTATATTTAAATAATGGTGGTTTTGTAGAACTACTCCCTGTACTTCTAGCTTTGTAGACTTAATATTCTTCCTACAACTCTCATATTTTGTATACCTTGATGAAAGATCTCCCTTTGTGCTCACATCCTTAATGTTTTCCTAGATATCTTTATTATCATCTTTATTTCTTCTTTCTCCCATCATATCTATCATTTGTATGTTTTGAAATTTCAATGAATCCTACTCTGATTCATCATTAGTCACCTTGTTTATTTGTTGGTGGTCTTTATCCCTCCATATCAATACTGTTCTTATCATAATTCTCCAAATCTTGTGGCTTTCCTCTATTCTACCTTCACTCTCCCCCTTTGTATTTTTCACTAGTCTCAACTTATTTATCCTCTATTTTTTGTATCTTGACTGTTTTGGCTATCATCAGTTAGGATAATTATTTTCTTATTTTTCTTGTGTTCTTTATCCTTATCACCTTTCTTGCCCGTGTCCTTATTAATATCATTACTTGCTTGATTAACACCTTTCATATAATGCTCTTGTCTATAATGATAAATTTTTTATGTCCTTAGGATGCCTTTATCATCTACTTGTTTACCAAAAAGATCCTCTACCCACTACTTTGATCACTTATTCTCTTTATTCTTTAACCCATTCACTATTTTAGATGTGTGGTTTGTTGACTCTTCTCTTTGTAGGTCCTCCTTACTCTCACTGTCATCCTCATTGTTCAAGACATCAAATTTGTTCTTTGTTAGACCCTCATAATCTTACATGGAAGCATCTTTTAGATTCCATCTTTAAGTCATACCTCCTATATATAAATATCTACATTTTCTTTCCCCGTTCCTATGTTTTTGTTCCTGGAAGTTATTTTCCTTCTTCTGGCCTTTGTCATTCTCCTTCTTCTTCTCCAGTTTTTGTGCTCTTCTCTTTCTTTGTTATCATTCTTCTCTTTATTTCTTCTCATTATCTTCTTCCTTAGGATAGAGTTCTGAATGTAGCACAAAACACTTCTTCTCACTATGACCTTGTAACTTGCAATTCTTACAATACTTGGTAAATAATCATACTTGACAATGATTTATTTGGAAACTTTTTCACCAAATTTCTACTTGATTTACACATTCACTCTCTTTGGGAGATCACTTAGCAAATCAACCTCTATCTTGATTCTAGCACAGCTTGGTCTTATTTTGTTACTTGTGGCCATATCAATTTGTAATAGTTTACCAACTGTAGCCGCCAACCAAAAAATAGTTTTCTTTCCAAAGAAATTAGGTGGAAAGGCTGGTAATGAGATTCATCCAATTTATATCGATGTTTTATCTCTGAGATCAAAAAGTGAATCTTATTAAGTAGCCTCATAGGTCAATTTCAATTCCCGTGCATAATATAATATATAGGTTTCGATAATAGGTTCACATAATCTTCCATCCTTAAAGTTCTTATGAGAATGGTTCTATTACAATAATAGACCTATGTTAGCATCTCCATTAAATTCACATTGCCTTGGAATGATCTTCCTTAGTTCTTGAATATTTGGCCATCAACACAAAAACTTTCCAACAACTACATATTCCAATTCTTCATTGATAATCAGTTGTGATACTTTCTCTTCCCATACTAATCTTGGTTCGCCATATAAGTACTTTAAAGGTTTCAGAGATAAAGGTGTTCACAAAGACAATGTGGGTTGCAAAGTAGCAACATTATTCATCTGCCTACCATTACTAGACTAACGGGCAGAGTTAATATGTTGAGAAACCTCTGGTGGAGGCTGTCCAATGGCCAAAGTGGCCATTCAAATGTCACAAAACAGTGAAGTAAGGGTTTAGTAGTTTAAGGTTTTAGAGAGCATTTTCAAAACACACATGTACAATTCCTTAAGGGGGAATTCCATTACATTTTAATACCACAGTTAGAAGTTGAACTAAAACTATACTCAATATTTTTTCTGTAGTTAAAGGTTATTAGTATTTCATATTGTTAAAGAATAAGAACCTTTTAAATTCAAATTTCAAACTTAAAGGAACTATTTTTGTTATTTTTTTTCTCATTTTTTAAATCACTTTTAATAATTATTTGTTTGAAATAAAAATATACAAACTTGAATGATTTTATTAGAACAGGTAAAAAAAGGAATAAATGACTTTAATAGGATAAGTTGAGTGAATGAGGAATTGACTCAATTTTTGTGAAGCACCACTAGATGACATCCTTTATTATCGGCTTGCACCTTGGATCTCTCATAAGTTTGACATGTTTAGGCTTTGCTTTTTATTTGACTACAAAAGGAAAGAAAAATAGAAATACAATACTAAATAATAAATAACATATATATAAATTCAATAAACTGGTTACACTGTATTATACAAAGCAATTCATTACAAGTCAACCTGAAAAGATGAACTCAAGAAGGTTACATGAAGTACAATTGTTTATTTGTGCACACTTTACTTAATTTGGGGTGTGAAAAGAGAGGAATTAAATAAGAAGAAACCCTTAAACATACACTTAAGTAGAATCATTCTGAGCAAAATCAAGAGATTTCTTTCCTTCATGAGCTTTTCCAGAAAAGTTTTTCATGTAATCACCAAATAAGACTTGTTTGTAGTGAGCATCTCCATCACTTTTCACAAGGTGAGGCAATGGACCTATATTTTCACTTGGCTTTGGTGTAGCAAACAATGGAACTGAAACTCATGATTTTGAGCTTGTACAAACTCTATGTTCTGCACTTTTGTATCTCCCATTACTCAAGATCTAAATTGAAAACCCCAACAAAAAAATTAGGTGAAAAAAACTTTAATATGTAAGAATGTTAGGCTCTATTTTCTTCAATTATGTAAAAATATAGTATAAATTTCATACGAGCAACTTATATACTGACTATGGCTGTAAAACTATCTAGAAAAGTTAACTACAAATAGTCTCCATGAAAGTGATTTTACATTCTAAAAAGTAAGACAGGGTACTAACTACAAGAAGTTAAAATACATTGATAGTGTGAAATTTTCTTAAACTTTTGTGTATAATGTATAAACGTGTATACTCCGACTCTATACATTTATTCTAATACTATATGGTTTACTAAAATGATAACTAACAGTAATGTCCGCATAATGAAATTAATAACATAGAAAATAAGATTTATGTACTACAACAAATCATTGTGGATACGATAAAAATCCTTTAGGCAGTCAGTATTATATAAGTGATATCCATTTTATAACCATTTAGTTTAAACTCATTGATTATATTAAACTTATTACCTATATATTTTTGGGTTCAATTGGTGTGAATGGAAAATGAAAAGTTCTTTGGAAGGGACACAACTCTTCGAGTAAAAGACACACTATTTTGGAAAAAGGTATGACTGTTTGGATGGTTGTGGCTGTTCAGAGAAGACACACTCTTTCGAATAGACAGACATGATTGTTCAAAAAGGATACACATTTTGGTGAACCATTGCCACCTTTTGGAAGGGGCACTTAATGGCTATATAAACCTGCATTTATCCACAGGTTTAGAAGTGGAATTTTTCTACAATAAAGCACTTCTTATTTTCTAAAATACTCCGTGTGATCATCTAATCGTTGAGTGAGTTCGATGAATCCAATAATTTGAGGTACCGCTATTGGTTGGATTGAAAGCCATTTTATCCTGGGAGGAAAATTCCATAACCTCGGGTACTTGAGGGGAATTATTTTCTTAAGGACACTCCATGAATTCGGGGGATTTGGCTTTAACTTTCTATTTCATCTTATTTCTAAAATTATAATACAGTTCTTGGATAGATTATTTTTGATCTTATGTTGAAGGTGTTGAAACTTCAAGTTTCTCTTGAAAAGTTTGGTCTTGAACTTAGCTGAAGTGTATACTACATAACATACAGATTTTGTGTACTTAAAAATATTTAAGGAAATAAGTTTCGAAATCTGTATTGCTTGATTTCTGGAGATTAAAGCTATAAGATTTCAACTCCGTTTGAACTTAACTAGTGATTCAAAGAAATAAAATATTCTTCACAAGTTAAAGATCACTCGGTTGATAATTGGAAGTCATAAAAACTTCATTGTTAAACTAGAAAAAAGGGGTGTTTAAAGTTGCTTCAACTTTATTAATAGTATTTTGATATACTAAACTTACTATCTTGTTGTAACATGAAAATGTCTATTGACAGTCAATAGAATGATGTTGCAATAACTATGGAAGTAACTAATATTTCCACAACGATTCGTACAAATGCTCCACCGATAATGGCATCAGCAGAGAAACCCAAAAAATTCACGGGTGTAGATTTCAAAAGGTGGCAACAGAAGATATTTTTGTACCTTACAACTTTATGTCTTCAATAATTTACATCTGAAGAAGCTCCTGAGGTGCCCAAAGTTACCACCTATGTGGAAGGACTTCAAGAACTACTTAAAACAAAAGCGAAAGAAGATGACAGTCAAAGATCTTATAGTAAGACTACGTATTAAAGAAAATAATAAAGCCACAGAAAGAAGGTCGAAAGGAAATTCTGCAATAAGTGGGGAAAATATTGTAGAATACGACCACAACAACTCCAAAAATCAAAAGAAAGCTTGACAGAAAAGAAATCAACCCAAAAAGAAATTCAAGGAAAAATGCTTTAACTATGGCAAGGTTGGCCATAAGTCAACAGATTGTCGTGCCCCAAAGAAAGGGAAAAAATAGGACCAAGAAAATATGGCTGAGTCTATGAAAGAAATGGATGATCTGTGTGCCATGCTGACTGAATGCAACTTGGTGGAAAATCCTTGAAAATGGTGGATGGATTTCGGTGCCACCCACCACGTTTGTGCTAATAAGAAGTTATTTGCTGCTTTTGCTCTATCTTAAGGCAAAGAAAAGATATATATGGCCAACTCTGAAACTATAAAAATTGAAGGAACAGGAAAAGTCTTCCTGAAAATGACCTCAGAAAAAGTGTTGACTTTGAACAATGTCCTGTATGTAGTGGAGTTACGGAAGAACTTGATTTCTGTATCACTTCCTAAAAAAAATGGATGCAAATGTGTATTTGTTTTCAGAAAAACTATACTAAGTAAAGGAGAAGTGTATGTAGGAAAAGGTTACCTCATAGAGGGACAATTCAAATAAAATATAATGAATGTTAAAATCAATAAAAATTCAGTTTCTTCTTACTTTCTTGAGTCTTATGATTAGTGGCATGAACGATTAGGACACGTCAATTATAAAACATTGCGAAAAGTGATTAACTTAGGAGTTTTGCCAAACTTTAAGTGTAGTAAATCAAAATGTCAAACATGTGTGGAATCAAAGGATGCTAAGCATCTGTATAAGTCCGTTGAAAGGAATTTCAATCTCTTATAATTAATCCACAATGACATTTTGTAATACCCCGTACTTCTACCTAGCTTCGATTCGCCCCTCAAACATCAAAGATCTTGCTTTATAGATGAATACCTTTTTATTACTTATGGTATTTTAAAGATTTTGACTTTTTATCATGTGGAAAATTGAATAAGCTTTCCATCGATACCAAATTTGCCCAAATTCACCCAAATCCGACACTCGAGTGATGAGTTAGAGCCATTTTAGTAAGACAGTATACCACCTGGTACTTTAGCGCCTCGCAGAGCCAGCCAAAATGGCAATCGTCAAAATTTAGTAAGCCTCCGTGATTAGAGCGGTCACGTCAAGGCTCAATTTCAGAATTTTCAAATACCAGTGCACCAACGGATTCCACCGCGTCGCGGTGCCATTCCAGTTAGCAATCAAGGTGTCAACGCGATTTCCACTACGTCATGCCACCAACCAGTTTTCGAATTGTCCAGTTTCCAGTGAGCTGGCGCGATTTCACCGCATCGCACAAGCATGAAAAATTAGGATTTTTAGATTCTGTTATTTAATCCAAGGAACAATTAGTAATTTCTTAAAACCCGTAATCAGCCTATACACGATATTTAAACCCATAATAGCCAAAATTACTTATTATTTTCACTATTCCTTAAGAAAAAAAAGAATTCTTTCTCAAAAATAGAAAACCCTAGCCCCCAAGGTTCAAAAGCAATCTTAAGAATCCCTCTAAGAGTTGTCAAAAACTTCAAGAATCTAGATTTCCAGGTATGTTAGATGTTGATTCTTGGGTTCCTTCCACCCAAAAAGTTCAAAAATCCCTTTTTAAATTATAAAGATTGCTATTTATGAGTTTTCATGATTTATGTGAATTGAGATTGAAGTTTATGATGTTGTTGAGTTTTAATTAATGTTTTGGTTACAAAGTTCCAAACTTTGGTCCTAGTATGAGGTGAATTTCACGATATTCATAATAAAACCTAAAAAATGCGTGTTGATTGATGTAAACATGTTAATTAGGTGTATTGAATGTTATATGACCAAAGTATGCTTCCCATATATTTGATAAAATGCTTGTGTGAAGGAAATAGGGTCATTATAGCATGTTGATAAGAAACCCCAATTATGTATAAGTTCATGCATGCCAAGTGTTTGTTGAAAAGCCTTAGTGAATGACTTTGAAATGTTATATGAATTCCTATTCAAGATTATTCCTTATTGAATGAGTTATGAGACCACAATATGCCTTTATATACAATTACATGCTTAAGACTTCCAAGTGATTGAACAACTCGCCTCATTGATTGTATTGTGAAAGATAGCCTATTGCCATGTTATGTATGAGTTGTCTTATCTTGTATTATTTATGTTATCGATTCCTAGGGGTATTTATACTCGACAAATTAGCTATTTTTATAGAGCCAGTGTTAGTTTTCAAGATACTCTTAATCAAGCCACGATCAGTAGGACTTAGACAGTCCCAGAACTTAAGAAATCTCAGTAATCTTAGTATCAGTAGCATTCTAGCTTTAGTTCAGTAATCAATTCAGAACTCAGTAGTATTCCGTCAGTCAACGGAACTCAGTGAACTCAGCTTAGCTCAGTTAATCAGTACGATCAGTAATAGATTCAGCTCAGCCTAGTACAGTCTAAGAATTAGTTTAGAGTCTTTCAGTTGGGAGTAGAATTCAGCACCGAGCGAGCCTAGGGATGGGGACTCACCCATTAGATAGGACTGAGATCCCTAGAAGCAATCCCTAAGTTGCAGAACTACGTAGCCAGCATAGGTACAAGATATCAACAGTTAGATAGGACTGACATACTTAGGGATCACCTGCTAGTACAGGACTGATTTCAGGGGTCACCCGCTAGATCAGGACTGACTCCATAGTAGTTGTCTTTACCCGTGGCACGGTACTAACACCTTTATAACTGGGCTTACAGGTTGGACCCTAAACTTAGCTAGAAGGGGCATGTCGGTTAGATGACTACCTCCCACATTCTCAGTAAAAGAGCTCAGCTCAGTAGCATAGATTCAAGACTGTTAGATACAGTCACTCAATAGTATTATCAATGGATTTAGAGATCACTCGCTAGATAGGACTGATCTCAAATTTAGTCAAGTAGTATCAGTATTAGTACCATTAGATTTAGAGATCACCCACTAGATAGGACTGATCTCAGATTCAGTTAATTATCTTCATTATCAGTATATTCATAGATCACCTGCTAGATAGGACTGATCTTAACCTCAGTCAATCAGATATCAGTATCAGTAGACCCATCAATCATAAATCTAGTCATTAGAATTCAGTATTCATTGTTACTAAGATTTCAGTTATAGTTTATGCTCTCATGCATGTATCCTCATTTAGTAGTCTCATGATATTTAGTCAGTATTGTTCATGCATGTAAACCCTTGCATTTAGCCTTACCTCATCTAGTGTACCAGTACATTCAAAGTATTGACACATACTTTTCTCTTGCTCTATGGTGTCTTATACCATAGGTTCAGAAGCATGAGCTCCAGAGCATCCTTAGCAGTTCAGACTCATCCAGCAGCAGTAGACTTAGCAGTGAGTCTTTATCATTCGAGGATGTTCCTTATTTCAGTATTGAATTAGATTTAGTATTTCAGTAGACGGAGTTAGTTGGGGGTTTGTCCCATCAACTCTAAGTTCAGATAGTTTAGAGGCTTTTAGACTAAAAGTTCAGACAGTTGTTTTAGTTTTGGTATTGATATATTTTGTACAGTTGTAATTCAGTTTGAACCTTATGGCAAGTTTTCCGCCAGTTTTCCGCATTATTACAATATATTATTCAGTTATTACAGTAGGTACCAAAAAAGGGTTAGCTTATGGTCCTTTGGGATTATGAGCATCGTGTAGCATTTAGGGTTCAGAATCCGGGGCATTACTCATTTGTGATATGAAGTCAACACCATCTCGTGGTGGAAAAAAGTATTTTATAACTTTTATTGACGATTGCACTAGATACTGCTATTTCTATTTGCTAAATACTAAGGATGAAGAAATAGATGTGTTTAGGCAATATAAAATAAAAGTTGAAAGTAAGGAAAAAGATCAAAATGATAAGAAGTGATAGGGGCGGAGAATATGAATCTCCCTTTGCACAAATATGTGTAAAGAATGGAATTGTCCATCAAACTACGGCCCCGTATTCACCTCAATCTAATAGAATTGCGGAAAGGAAAAATCGAACCTTGAAGAAAATGATGAATTCCTTACTAATAAGTTCAAGTTTACCTCAAAACTTATAGGGGAAAGCTATCCTTACAGCTAACCGAATACTCAATAGAGTGCCCCATAGTAAGACACAATTAATTCCATATGAAAAATGGAAAAGAAGGAAACCTAACTTGAAATATTTTAAAGTGTGAGGGTGACTAGCGAAGGTCCAAGTTCCTATGCCTAAAAGAGTAAGGATAGGACCTAAGATGGTGGATTGCGTGTTCATAGGATATGCTAAAAGTAGTAAATCATGTCTTTTTTTGGTTCATAAATTTGAACATCTGAATATCAATGAAAATACGGTAATTGAATCAGATAATATTGAATTCTTTAAACATATTTATCCATATAAAACTAGACATGAACAGTCTAGTAGAGGTCCAAACGACCTTGAGATGAACCAAGTGAGGATATACATAATGACGAGAATCCAAGACGTAGTACATATCAAAGAACGTCAACTTCGATTGAATTGGATTTGTAATATTTCTCTTAGTAAATGAGCCTCAAACATTTAAAAAAACGATGTCGTCGTCAGACTTATCTTTTTGGAAAGAGGCAATCAATAATGGGATTGATTCAATATTAAGCAACCATAAGTGGGAGTAAGTTGATCTTCCTTCAGGAAATATTTTAATTCTCTTTTCTCTTTCGGGTTGTTGGTAGATTAAGATCCTGTGATTTTCAATAAGGAAGTTGGACTTCCTGTCTGTACCAATTTATAGTAAAAAGTTTTTTGGTTATATAGTTAAGTTTTATATATTTTGTATTCAGAAAGCAAGATTCTGGCACTTGACGTTGTTGGAAATATACTATGATCTAGTTTTGAACATCAAAAAACCTATAATGAATATAGAAAACATTTTTTCTTTTGGTTCTTTACTATAACCTTTGCTTGAATTAGTTTAATTGTTGTCTAAGAATTAACAGAAAAAGTATAAAGTATGGATGTCCAAGACAGTCCTATGAATGAGCACGAATTTGACCCTCAAAGTAGGTGAAGACAAATAAGAGTTTTTGAGATTGAATAAAGTTCTAGCAAATTGCAAATTAAAAATATCAATCGTTTTAAATTCTTAAATCCTTTAAATGAAGGTTGCACTAGAGTTGCATGCAATAATATTACCCACTATTCCAACACAAGATTTCTGCATAGTGAACTTTTAGGAACAAAATTTACCGTATCAAAGATATGCTTCATGTGACAAGACATGTATTAAATGACATAGGATGAAATCACACTGTTATCTTTTTTAGGTATTAGTCAACTGTAAAAAAGAGATTAGTATCTCGATCCTTGTCCAAGAATTATCTCTAACTACATTAGATCAAAAGGGAGATATACATCAATTATGGCATGAACCATGATGCCTTTTGATTGTCAAATTTGAGATTTTGCACCAATGTAAGTATTTGGTTGGTAGGAAGCGTTAGGTTCAAAATTGAGAGGGCGTCATGCGGAAGCTTAAAGTTTGCAAATCATGAGACGATAAATCAAACGACAAATAAAAATATACTAAAAAGCATATTATTGATATGGTTTGGCCAAATGGCCTACACATTAAAAATAAAATTGAAAAAACTAAAACCTATTGGGAGAAATCTCCTCCTAAACAAAGACTTTTTAAAGACTACATTGTGGATGTTATTGCGTTATTGTATGAGAAGGGAGTTTCTATTTATAGAAGTACAAAACAATTCCTCCAAGAAAGAGATTAGCCAAATATGGAAAAGTTTTATATTTTCCTTTCAGAAAAGTAAAAGTATTTATGGTTACTTTTATTTTCCTTACAAGAAAAAGTAAAACGTAATTTTAGTAAGAAAATCAGGACAAAAACCCTAACAAATCTCCCCTTTATGGCTTGATTTTCTTGACTTGATCTGCCTTCTTCACATCACATATATGATTTTGATTCTTCACATAATCATCATATATCTCTATTGTTTGTCATGCTTAAAAATAGAGCTTTTGGGTTAAAAATATATGAGTCCTTTTTGGGTTAAAAATATTGGAGTCCTTTGTAGGGTTAAAAGAGAGCTTTATTTTTAAAGATGTGATAGAATGATTATTGAAAATATGATTGAAATATCTCCTCCACATGTAGTTGGACAAAAAATCTTCATTATCATCTAATTGATTGCAAATTGATTAGAACCGTCTTGGACTTGGCTTCAACCTCGTTTTATCAAATCACTGGATCTTTGAACCGTAGGCTTTGATACCACTTGTTGAGTTCGAAATCGAGAGGACTTCATGAGGAAGCTTGAAGTTTGAAAATCATGAGACGATAAATCAGAACACAAATAAAAATATACTAAAAAACATATTATTGATATGGTTTGGCCAAACGACCTACATATTAAAATAAAATTGAAAAAACTAAAAACTATTGGGAGAAATCTCTCCCTAAACAAGGACTCTTTAAAGACTACATTATGGATGCTATTGTGTTATTGTAGGAGAAGGAGGATTTCTATTTACAGAGGTACAAAACCATTCCTCCAAAAAAGAGGTTAGCCAAATATGAAAAAGTTTTATATTTTTCTTTCAGAAAAAGTAAAACTTAATTTTGATAAGAAAATCAGGGCAAAAACCCTGATAAGGAGAATGTATTAAAAACCTTTCATGAAGCCCTTAACAACGGAAACGTCTTGTGTGAGGCACTGTGTCTTCCGTCATATCTCAAACATGGTTAACGGAGTACCTAGATTTCTGTAAATGTAATGTCAATTTGTTGTAACAACTTACTAAAAATACACCTCGAATTGCCAACGAATTTTACCAATAACCCAAATTCATCACCATATTAGAAATAAGTCACTAACAAATTTGATTCTCCTCCACCCTCTATCTTGCAAGAACTTTTTGAAGACTTCCAATCAAATGAAACTACACGAATAGTTCCTTGTGTAATAAACTATTTGTTTGGTTTCAATAAATCGTCATTTCTTAGCGAAGAAATAAAAGTTACTAACAAATTTGTAACCGATTTGTTTTCCAGAATATGGCAATGGATTCCGGCCGGATTACTAATCAAAATTTTACCAACTAAATAATTTAGTTGTTAAATATGTCAGAAAAAATGGCGCCTAATCTAGCAACTTCATACCAACGAATTACCAACCAAAAAATTACCAACATGCACCTTTGGTAAGTGATAGTACCAACAGAGTATATGTCGGTTGGCAAATATGACATAAAAAAATTGGAGTACAGTTTATTGTCAAATTACCAACGAATTACAACCAACCATTTACCAATAATAGAGTTTTGTTACTAATGTTACCAACCAATTAGAAATGTATTGGGGGTATAACCAACGAAATATTGTCTATTAGTAAACTTGCTAACAAATATTCAATTAATCGAAAAACTATACGAAGGGATCAAGATTGTGATTTGAAATTGCTAATACATTAGAATCACTTGGTAAATATTTATCAATTAATGATCAATTCGTACTTACCAACCAATCCATCTTGAGTTAGTAATATTACATGTGAAAGTTAAGTCAGTAAGTAATTTGTTAGAACTCTACACTAGCTAGCTAAATCAGTAAGAAACAGAGGAAAAGAAGAACCGAGAAGGAAAGGAATTTCAGTAATTGAATTTGTTCAACTCCACTAAGCTTTTATGTTCTGGTATTTATAGACAAATCATCTCCTTGTGACATTTGTTATTATATAGTTGTCACTCTAACTAACTAATCTCCTCACCCTCTTAATGTGCACACAAACTACCTCTAACAACCATCAACTTGATCACTGCACTGCTTTAGCTCCACACTCCCTCTCAAGTTGATGGCTTGAAGAGGTTCTCCATCCCTAATTTATTGCTCTTTTGTGGACACATGATTAGTCTTGATCATCTTTTGATTAATCCTTTTCCTCTCAAAGTGAAAGTCTATGTCAATATGTTTTGTCATCTCACGAAATATAAGATTGGCTATAATTTGTTTAGTTCCATGTTATCATACATTAGGTCTATAGGTTGTTTGATCTGAACACCCAATTCTTGAAACAAACCAAGTAATCAGGTAACCTCTACACTGCATGTAGCCATACTTCTAAATTCTGTTTCTACAGAACTTCTGGATACAATCTCTTGTTTCTTTAACTTTTAAGATATTAGAGCATCTCCAAACTTTACTACATATTCTGCAACTGACCTCCTAGTTTGTAAGCAAGCACCCCAATCAGAATCATAGAAAGCTATCAGCTTATTTGTAGTCTCTGGGGCCATAAATAACCTAGACCAGGATTACCCTTTATATATTTCACAACCCTTAGAGCAACTTCCATATGTGAGGCCTTTAGTCAGTTAATATATTGACTTAGCACCTGTACCATCAATGACAGGTCAGGCCTAGTCATAGTGAGATATAGTTATATTGACTTAGCACTTGTACCACAAATGACAGGTTAGGTCTGGTCATAGTGATAAAAAGTAACCTTTCTACTAAAAGATTGCATCACCATCTACTGTTCCATTGCAAATATGATTGTCGTATTCCGCTGAAGTTAACTTCTGATTAACTTCAAGTGGAGTGCGAGCAAGTCTTGCTCTACTTAAGCCAGTAGCAGAAATGAGTTCACGGGCATATTTTCCTTGGATCAATACTATTCCTTCCTTGGACCTGACCACTTCTATTCCAAATAAGAACTTTAGGTCTCCAAGGTCATTCATTTTAAAATTGCATTGTAAATCCGCTCTAGCTTAATTTATCAAAGTCATATCAGTCCTAGTTGCCAGTAGATCATCCACATAAACAAGAATGATCACTATCTTATCTCCCGATTTCTTAGTAAACAAAGAGTAATCAAAGTGACTTTGACTGAACCCTATTTATGAATAAGCATCGGTTACTTTCTTGTTCTACTGTTTAGGGGCTTGTTTTAAGCCATATAAAGATTTGTACAATTTACAAACCTTATGAGTCTTCCCGTATTTGCTAAAACTATTAGAAATATACATGTATACCTCATCTAAATGATATCCATTGAGGAAAGTATTATGAACACCCATTTGAAAAATCAACCGCAATCTAGAAATAATAAGTGCAACGAGTGATCTGACAATCACCATTTTGCCTACAGGTGAAAAAGTGTCTGAATAATCTACACCAGCCTTTTGACTATAGCCTTTGGCTACTAGTCTAGCCTTATACCTCTCCACCTTCCCAAAAGCCTTATACTTCACTTTATATACCCATCTGCTGCCAATGGGAACTTTACCAGGTGGTAGATCCACAATAGACCAAGTCTTGTTCTCTTCAACAGATATAATTTCTAACTTCATAGCTTGAGTCCAAAAGGGAGGTTTGGAATCCTTAAGAAAAAAAGAGAGATCATGAATAGATGACAGAGAGAGCTTAATAAGGAGACAACTTAGAGTAAGTAACAAAAGAAGACATGGGATATAGGCATTGATGTGCTGAGGCAGGTTTAGAAGTAATAAAATAATGTATCCATATAAAAGGAGTCCTTCTACTAGTAGATTTTCTAAGCTCAAAGAAAATGGTATATGAGGAAGATGAATATTGGTTAGGGATCTGTAAGATAGAAGAGGGAGAAGGTGTATTTCATTGCTCTGAAGAAGATAGAATGTCTGAAGGAGGAGAAAAGGACAAAGAAAAAAGAGCTACATAGTGATTATCAAGGGATAGTTGTAGCATAGGGAAGAGAGGAGAACCAGTAGAGTGAGCCTAAATAAAGGAAAGAAACATTTTTTAAAAACTACATTTATACTAGTGAAGAAAGATTTTGTGTGAAGATCATATAGTCTATAACCCTTTTGAGTGGAAAAATACCACATGAAGACACAAAAAATAGCTCTAGCTGCAAACTTATTAGAACCATAAGTACTGGAGGCATAACCAAGGCATCCAAATACCTTTTAATGAGATAAAAAAGAGGAATAATAATAACGTATCTCATAAGGAAATCTGTGATGGAGAATTTTAAAAGGTATTCTGTTAAGAAAATATACAACAGTGACTACACATTCACCCC
>NC_061121.1:176439175-176483668 GCF_002878395.1 Capsicum annuum | reverse complement strand
CTCAGTACATATTTCGTACTGACGTTCCCCACGGGGGACCTGCATTTCATGCTGCAGGCACAGGTACCTCAGCTCATACACCGCACAAGTAAGAGCCAGGATATCCAGCTGCTTTTGGTGAGCTCCAGTTTGGTTTGGGGCTTTCCGTGTCATATCCAGTCACTTTTGGTATTGTATAGAAGTTAGTTATATGGCGGGTTGTGTCCTGACGTTAGTTAAACTCTGTGTATTATCTAGAGGCTTTGTAGACCTAATGTACAGGAAAGGTGGTGTTTTGTCAATAGACGTGATGGCTCCAACGACCAAGTATTGTATATACATATATATGTGTGCTTGACCTTATACAGGTGATTATTTCCTTTTATATGCGAGATGATGCTGTCCGAATTTTAGGTTGTCATAGAGGCATGCATGGGAAGTATAAGGTTATGAGCTGGTTCTCCCGGGCCTCCTCGGTTGCGGGTGCCAGTCCACCCTAATAGGATTTGAGGCGTGACAACCTACTTGGAATCTGAAGGATTTGGCAATACTCAAAATAGTTCTATGTTTCTCTCCACCACTATATTTTGTTGAGAAGTGTAAACACAGGAAGTATGATGTAATATACCAAGAGTAGACATATGAGACTTAAATTCATAACTAAAAAATTCACATCTATGATTAGTTCTTAGTATTTTTACAAATGCGAAGAACAAATTATGCATCCTAGTTAGGAAATATCTTAGTACTACTATCATTTTAGATTTAAACTGAACAACAAATAACCAAGTAAATCTAGTGTAATCATCCACTATAGTAGAAAAAACCTTTTGTTATTGTAGTTAGGTTCTTTATAAGGCCCACATACATCAGAATATATAGATTTAAAGGAACCTTAGACCTAGAAATGCTAGGCTAAAAAGGTGTCACGACTCGAGTGAACGCCTAGTCATGGTGGGTATGTCAAGCCCACCCTGGATCGAAGATTTCCCCCATAGCCTGACCAACTGATCACAATATAGATAAGTAACTCAAGATAACCCAAAACATATAGATAAGATAGTTAATGCAACCCAAAAGTAAGATCTAAGATTCAACAACAATTATTCCCATGCCATTATCCATATAAGCCTCTTACAAAATTAAATACCAAACTATGTTGGGACATGCCCCCGATCAAAGCCAAAAGAAATCCAAAAGTAACAGTATAAGAAACACCATAAAACCAAAAATAACAGGCCTTTAAGAAGATAGAGGCTCACCACTTCAAGTAGAACAACTGACGAGCCAGATCACCTACCACTGCACAAGATGACAAAAAATCCTTAGGACCCTACATCATGAAATGATGTAGCATTTGGGGATAGTTAGCAGAGTGAGCACTGACATGTAACTCAAGGAACGAGTAAGATAATTCCATTTTCCAAAATGAAATTAATCTGAATGTATATGTTTATATACATGCTATACATATATATACGATGCCAGGACAGGGTATAGGGTTTAAATATGAGATTTAAAACCATTAACCTAGACTGTGTAGGTCCAATCATCCTATGGGCACCCATTGGCTATATGGGTTCAGCTCCCCCTACTGAAAGGGTCTTGGTGTGTGTTAGCTGCACGAACCAGAAAGAATTTGAGAAGGTCTTGGGAATCTATGAGCTTATCCATTCCAAAATATATATAAAGTGTGAACTATGCACATAGTCACAAAGACCCCCACGCCGGCAAACATTGTTTCTAGTATTGATCTGTCCTGGATCTCCACCTTCTATGACATTCTACAAAACACCCTTTAAGATTAAATTAAAATATTTGTACATAACCCATCCATTTAACCAAGTAGTTACCCATTTAGGAATTTACTATAGGTATCATCATGTCAATTAGTTATGCTTGCAAGTTTATAGAATTATGCCATTCCAATAATCCATCAACCTTGGGGAATCCACGACCCCAAGTTCTAATTGAAAAACCATACCAGGGCCACTAAGTCCTATTTCAAAATCATTTTATCCGTATAGACATTAATGCAATGCAATACATTAGAACAGTAAGCAAAACCATGTAATTATCCATAATTCAAAACCAATTGTGCAAGTGGGTTGAGGTTAATACCAATTCCAAACAAAAAATCATAATTTAGGGGGAATCCACAACTCTCGTCCCATTCACCATACCCATGCATCCAATTGGTTCAAAAATCATAAGTTATAGCATGAATAACAATTCCTAAACCATGGGAAAACCAACCAAGTAACAACCATTCAAAACCTTAAACCTATCAATCCAAACCTATAATTTAAAACCACATGAACAATAATTAAACATATGCCTTTATGAAAAACCTTGTTAGGGAAGAGATACATACTTGAAGACACCAAGATATTCAGAGAGAAAACCCTAACTTAAAGCGTAGATGACCAACTTCATATGAGAGACTTTTAAAAAAACCCAATCACCTACATCAAATTTCAAACTCCACTCGCCTCACATCTGATGTCGATCAAAACTAACCTCCAAAGAAGTATGTTGTGATCGATGTCAAATATACTAACTTAAAATAGGTTAGGGTCAAACCCACTGAGAATGCTTGGAATTATATCTCAAACTTGATGAAATTACAGGCAGTGTAGAAAAACAAATGGGGTATTTGGAAGTCACAGTAGCACATAACCGAAATTGAGCGCTTGAGGTTGTAAACAATAGAAGATGAACACTAGGACTGTGTTCCCTCTGGCTTCTAACTCCATAATATTCTTATGTTCAACTCACCTATCCCACTGCTCTGCATGCAAAGTCTGACAAGTTATGTATTATCAACCATCTTATGAACTCGTTGATAAATCTCACCCTTTACCTTTTGAGGCTCAGGGTATCATCTTACTATCCCTTGTCCTTGACCCCAGTACAACAAACACATTTTGGGTATCAAGTTGATTAGACGAGGGTTGATAGACTCGAATCACTATCGTAACCTCTTTTTTTCCAACTCAAACTCCCTTGTGAGGATGGTCTCAAATACAGGTGATTCCCAAGCTTCTGTAGTAGCTTGGGATACGATGATGATGAAGGAGATCACAATACATAGAGCAACAAAAAAATAGATGAATATTTCACTTATATTATGTTGTTAATCTGGTAGGGTTCCCACAACACTTGTTAAGGAAATTAGCTGCTCCTTCTTATGCAATAATTCATGAAAATTAATAAAGAGGACATGTAATTAATTGTACAATGGTGAAAGAGTAAAATCCTAAATCTCTAATTGAATACAAAACCAAAAACCCAAGAACAAAAATATCTCGAGTATCAAGAAGTCAAAGTATGAAAAAAAGTATTAAAAGTGTGTAACATAATAAAGGAATAACCTTAGGGTATTTATAGTATTTTAAAATAATAAAGAAAACCTAATTAAAATAAAATAGCAAAACTTTGTCAGTAGTGGTTATGCCTCTAGCAACAAGTCATCAGGTCTAGCTACGACTCGTTGCCTGATGTCGTAGCTCTCTTCACGCTTCAGTGTTTATAACTCATAGCGTCACCTTACGAGTAGTATGCAGCTAATCATCGTCACTCCAGTGAATTTTCACCTTCAGGGTACTTGAATTTGTTATCCTTACAACTCCTCACCATGAGTCATAGTCAGTCCTTACGACTTGTGGTCATCACTCATTACCACTAGAGCATCAATCTTCAAAACTGTATACACTAATCACAGTACGACTTCTCACTACGAGTCGTAGTCTGTCCTTAGAACTCGTAGCCTTATATTACATTTTTTTGGGCTTCAGCTTTTATGACTATTATATTTACGGTTGCACACCATGATTCATAGTCACTCCGTATGAGTCATAGTCTATTTTTACTTGGTTTCTTCAATTCATCTTTATCTATTAGTATCTTGACGAGTCTAGATATGAGTTGTAAGGTGACTTTATGACTCGTAGCTTGACCAGTACTTCAACTTTTCAGAACTTTCTTTTCTTTTTTTAGTCTAACGCCACTTCCGACCTAGTTTACCTGTAAAACACATAAAACACACATTATATCCGATAAAATAACCTAAGTAAATGCATATTTTCACCATTTTAAGCATCGAATATGTCATGTTTCTATGGCACATCAACACCCTCAACTTAGACTGTTTACATGTCCTCAGACAAAAGCACAAAACAAAAACACAAATGATGCTTAACCCAGAAGATTCTAAGACACCTTTGGCGATCGACTTATCAATCAATGCTTAAATGCTTAAATATTTACCCCCCCTAATTTTAACTTTTCTAAACTCAACTATGACCATGTGATTAGGTACAACAATGTGACATGTAGGAATTAAGTGATGACATTACATTAGAAACAAACAACTAAGATTATACAGAGTACACTACCCAAATAGATAAGCAACCTAACAATGCAATCCATGCACACTTACTGTCACAGAAATCTCTAACACTCAATCAGATTAGCATATTCATAAAGGGATGGTCAAGAGACACTTTCACTTACAAGAAGTTCTAATCAGTGCATACAGAATTCCATAGGCTTGCCCATAAGTTCTTTACCTCAATTTTTGGACAATCTGGTTAGGATCACTGTAGGATTTTTATTAGGCTTGTATCGAGGGTTGAGGCTGGTATGGTACATTTGAGGTTTTTTAGTGACTTAATACTCTTTGTCACTACGCTTTCTTTGAGGTCCACTCTTTTACCAACTTATTGCTTAGTCCACTCTTATTTCTCTTTTTTTTTTTATTTTTTTACTGCTTCTTCAGGCTGGGTGTGGTTTCTTTTATTCATTCTTTTTCTTCTTTTGAAATTTCTATTTTTTAGTTTCTTTTTTTCTTTTCTTTTCATTTTGACTACCATACCCAACTGTACTCATTTTTTATATCTACTCCCTTTCTTCATACCTGCTTTATACTATGCACCCCTATAATAGCCACCCTCAATGTAAGCGATTTGCTTGAGTTAAGGTGCATAGTGTCCAAGGAGGACTAAGGCTAAAATAGGTTCATTGTAGTTTAAATAGGAAGATGAATTGGTGTAAACAAAAAATAGGTTTATTAAGACTCAACATTGGGATCAAGGGATTTCTATTTCATTTAGTTGGGAAATTTGGGCTAAAGTGGACTTACTCACAAAAAATGACCTATGATCATCTCCTAACCAACAATTTACAACCTAGGCAAGAGTACCCGAGAAAGTTCTGGATTCCATACATACCGAGAACTAGACAATGCCCCACACACATTATACAGGGTTACATTGCTAGTCACTACCTATCCAATTTATGCAGTTGTTCAACATATTTATTATGTCCCTAATTCTAATGCCATTACTAGATTCACAACATCCACCTACATACCAGATCACACAGTTCTCAATATTTTAGGAGGGGAAATATTTTTTTAAACAATTTCAACAAATTTAGCATAATTATACAAAAAATGTATACTATCTTAGATACAAAGTTTATTCCCAACTAAACATCACACAAAATAACAACACACAAAAATAGAACAAAACATGCCGGTTCTGCATTCAAACCATAACCGATGGGAGAACAACACGACAACAACAACCCACGATAGCTATATGATAAACCCACACCCCAACCAAACACCTATGCATTGTCCCCAATGCCTTTAGAAATGTAAAACAAAGGGTCAAAGACATACTTAGGTGACAAATCAAATAGTATTAGCATGTGGGGAGTCAAAATGGGTCCCACTCTCATCCTCAGTAGCCTTAGTGGTGACTGAGGCGCTTAAATCGACAGTGGTACTAGTTGTGGCCGGTGCTCTCAATGGTGGCTCTGGCAGTGGAGCTATACTTTTGCTGAGATTAGCAGCCTCTGCAAGTCAAAAACTACCAGCTCCCATTGCTATCTCTTAGATCCTCATATGACGGTCCTGCTCACTATGTATACTCTCCATTTTTGCAGCCTCATGGCCATCTTTATCAGTTTTTCTTCTCTTTCACTTCTTTATTTTCTTTCTTTCCTTCTCACTAATTATGGGGGTTGAGTCTATAATACCCCAAATATTCCCAACCTCCTTTTCTTTATGGATCTACTCAACAATGGGCATTGAGAGGATCGTCCTATCATGTAAATCATCCACTGACTTCTGTAAAACAGCTAGCTCATCCTGTACACTTGCTAAGTTTAGGGACTGAATACCCTTAAGCTGCTGGATAATACGCTGCTCAAACCCATCAAACCTTGCCTGCACACCTTCTAAGTTTGGGGACTGAATACCCTTAAGCTGTGGGCTAATACACTGCTCAAACCTATCAAACCTTGCCTATATTGACATTATTTCTTCCTTAATCCTCACGTAAACCTATGGTTTTACTCTATTTTCAATCAGCCTCACTTTTATCTCTACTGTAACCAGCCTATTCTGTATCTCTGATAAAAATAACCATAATACTCATACATAGCCGGCCAAAATCGACCTAGATATGGATGGTCGAGGTACTGTAGTGGATGATGAAAGCTGTGTCTGGGATATACCTACTACAACATAGGTTTGGGGCTTAGATTGGCCAGTCTCAGTAGGGGTGTCACCCATGTCGGTTAACCCAGTGGTGTCATTTCCATGCCCACCAGTCTTAAAATCCCCATCGATTATAGCGGCCCTTCACTTAGCCGCTCTACAGATCAGGTTTACAACATCTCTGATTAGACCCAAATATGTCATGGATATTAGCCTCAAGAACTGATCAATCTCTGAGAGCTCTAGCACTCCTGCATCTAAATAGATATATGTTAACATGTAGGGGAAAGTTATGACCATATCAGTGCCTGTCGCCCTAATCCATTTTCCCATATCAATAGGGCTTTTTTGTCTAGACTTCCAACACTATCCCCCAAGGTGGGACTCAAGCTATGCTGAATCAGAGTCCACCAAGACTTTGCTTGAAAGTTTAGGCTATCCTTGATAATCTATGATGATCTACTTATACCTCCAACTACCCACGGAGCTTCCTCCCGATCTATGGAAATGATCTCGGCCATTTACCAAAATCGAACAAGCTTATCTTCTGAACCTATTTATTTCACCTTTAATTTCTTCATCTTCTTTACTAGAAAATCTATCTCTGTAGTGTTTGTCGAAAGTATAAGCTCTAGATCATATAGTATTTGAGAGATTATCTGAGCTGAGATGTTCACCCAAACACCTCTAATCACTAAATCTAATAATAGGTCTGCACCTTTTCACAACCGTCCTATGGGTTCAGCTTTTTCAACTTTATCTAATATACAACATATGCATGTGGTGGTCAGTTTTCTCTCTAGATAAATTCCTATCTTGGGTTTTCCATTGGTAGGGTTTGTAGCAATATCTTTGTCGTATAGGGCTAGCATCTGGGGTACGCCCACTATTCAACAATGTGCAGTGGAGCAACCTAAAAAAATTTAAGTGGGAGGTACTTGTGGTGGTGGTATTTATTTTACTGGACTGTCAATTTCCTCACTGCTATCTTCTCCCTCCTATTCAACCCCTTTTAAATTATCATTCTCATTCTCATCGTCAGCCATATTTTTATCTTTCTCTTCCTCGAAGCCTAATTCTTCCTGATCATATCCTCACAATTTTCTTCTTTTTCTTTTTCATCATCATCATCATCATCATCACCGTCCTTATTGGAGGATGATGGTGAATGGGGTGGTGAGGTGCTAGGGTTCTTCATTCTTGGTTTTGACCTAGAGAGTGTGTCCTCCTCTGTAATTACTTTCACCTCCTGAGGTCGGTTCTCTTTTGGCACTACCTACGCTACCATTGGATATTCCTCAAGGTCACCACTTGACTCATTGGTGTCCTCATTTCTTAGATGAAGAGTGGTTTGTTGGGTAGGTTACTTTTGGGTTTTCTTTTTTGGGGTCAGCTTCTTTGAGGGATTAGTTTTTGGAGACATTTTACCTATTGAAACAACACCCATTAGTCAATCCTAAGAAAAAAATAAAAATAAGAAAACTTGGTGTCAGTGTGGAAGGCTCTAGTCATAATACGATTTAAGGTATGAGTCGTTGCCTCCGGTTAGTAGTCATAGTGATACTCGTAATCTAGTCATAATATAATTTAAGGTACGAGTCGTTGCCTCTGGTTAGTAGTCGTAGTGAGACTCGTAAGGTAGAAAGATGTCTAATCATTATTCATTGGTCAGGAAATGAGTCCTCCTAATGAGTTTTAATGTTAGATTATGTCTCATTACCAACACTCATTATCTGAACAGAAATACTTTCCTGATGCAATACCCTTTCCAATTATTACAACTCCTGATTACAAGTCGTATAGTGTGACTATGACTTGTTGAGACGAGTCATAATGTTAACAGAACCCAAAGGCTTCTAATTAACCATGTTACCAGTGGTTACGAGTCACGTAACGACTCGTTAGGTGACCCTATGAGCCATTAAGAATCCCGTAGCTACTGTAACATGATTTACTAGAGAAGTTGGTTCTGATTTTCAATCCTAAAGCAAAAATATACATTCTTATACTCATGCTAGGTCCACACAACTCCTAGTACATCCCAATATTATATTTTTAGGTACAAAAAATTCAAGCTATACTCGATTTTGATTTCTATCTTCAATAACACTAGGGTTTTAAGTATAAGCACATACAACTTAACAAGGAATCCATGTTACTCTAGCATTTTTATCATTAATCATAAGAAGTAAAGCACTTAAACCGTACCCTTATTTAACTTGGAGCTTTATATCCTTGAGAAGAAAATTTTTTGTAGAATTAAACCCTAGTGCTCTGAGAGATACTTTAGTTGGGACTTGAAATTCTCAGGATTTGATGTTTGGGATGACTTGGGGAGTGTGTTTAAGCATTTCGAGGGTAGTTTATAAGGGTGAAGGGGGTCATCCATGTTAAAAAATGGGTATATGGATCGTTTAACTTGGATTTCCCTATTTAAGCCAATTGGATTGGACTGGGTTAACCTGCTAGTCTCGCGATGTCAGGCTTGGTTACGAGTCGACATTACGACTCGTAGTCAGTGACTACGAGTTGTATACTCCATTCATAGTGAAAGAAAACTTACCTGAGTCTTTAGTCATCACGACTCAAGGTGATGAATCATAGGTCACTGACTATGTCTCGTTCAGAGAGTCGTAATAATTCCAAAAACCAAACTCCTAAGATGTGCCCAAGCTCCAGGTCCCTAGGACTCAGATAACAAGTCATAAAGTCTAACTACGACTCATTAAGTGACTTATGAGGCCTGGAACCAGAAAATTTTTCTGATCTTTTTCTATAATCTGCAGCCCTGCACACTGAACACATAAGTTACCCTATTATCAAATAAGTACAAAACTTGGGTTGCTTCTCACCCAACACTTGGTTTAGTATCATTGCACGATGTGGCTAGGGTGTATACTCAAAGTCACCAACCAGCCCCATGGGTTTCCTCCCATGCAACACCTAATTTAACATCGTGGCACGACTCAGTTGCTTTGGTTACTTAGACTCCGCTAAGGGTCAAATCATCAACCACTTTTACTTCCACAGTGTTACCCATATAGTGCTTGAAACTTTGTCCATTCACTTTGAACGGGACTTCTCCATCATACTTTAATTCGATAGCACCATATGGGAACACCCTCACTATAGTGAACGACCAGTACCACCGAAACTTCAACTTGCCTGAAACAAGCAAAGTTTCAAATTATGCAGTAACACCTGATCACCGATCTCAAATACTCTTTTATAGATTTTTCTATCATAATACAACTTGACATTCTCCTTATATAGAGAAGAGCTCTCATAAGACCAGATTCAAAATTCATCTAACTCATTCACTTTGTTCATCCTCAATTTCGCAATGTCATGCCACTCAAAATTTAGCTTTTTCAGCGCCCATAGTGCCTTGTGCACAAGTTCAACAGGCAAAAGGCATGCCTTTCCATACATAAGATTGTATGGAGAGGCACCTATGGGTGTATTATATGCTGTCCGATAGGCCCACAATGCATCATCAAACTTTATCGAGCAATCAGTCATATTCGCATTCACAATTTTTGTCAATATGGACTTGATCTCTCTATTGGAGACCTCAACCTATTCGCTTATCTAAGGATGATATGGTATTAATACCTTATGATTTACTCCATATTTCTCAAGTAGACTCTTAAATAGACGATTACAAAAATGTGACCCACCATCACTAATAATAGCACATGGAGTGCCAAATTGAGAAAAAATAAGTTTCTTCAGAAATACAGTGACACTTCTACCTTCATTATTAGGGAGCGCTACCGGTTCCACCCATATAGATACATAACCCAACACAGCCAAATATATTTCATATTATAGGAGCTTACTAACGGACCCATGAAGTCTACTCCTCACACATCAAACAACTCTAACTCCAGAATAGGGGTCATAGGGAGTTCATAGCATCGTGAGATATTGCCTTAACATTGACATTGGTCACAGGCGAGTGAAAATTCATGAACATCCTTGTAGATCATAGCACAGTAATACCCACATTGTAAGATTTTGTGGGCTGCTTGGGTTCCTCCACAGTGACTCCTAACAGGTCAAGCATGAAAAGCCTCAAGAATACTCATCATCTCCACCTTCAGGATATATCTATGAATCACACCATCCGCAAAAATCCTAAATAGATTAGGCTCATCCTAGATAAGAATCCTTGCCTTATGTATAAATCTCTTTCTCTACTGGAAGGACAAGTCTTCTAGGACAAGATCACTTGCCAAGAAATTGACAAAATCTGCAAACTAGGGGATTAGGCTTGCGATGCTTCCAAAATTCGCTCCTCTGTAAAAGTATCATCAATTTCAAAAGCATCCCCATTTTCTGCATTGATTCTTTCTCAAGTTTGGATAAGTGATCAAAAACTTGATTTTCTGTGCCTTTCCAATCCCTCACCTCGAAATCAAACTCTTACAGCAAGAGAACCCAACAAATCAATCTTGGTTTTTCATATTTCTTATCCATTAGGTATCTCAATGCTGTATGGTCTGTATGAACAATAATCTTATTCCCAGTTAGATAGGAATAAAACTTTTTGAAGGCAAAAACCATTGCTATCAACTTTGCTGGGTAAGAGCATAGTTCTTTTGAGCAGGATTTAATGCCTTGCTAGCATAGTGTATAGGGTGAAGTATCTTTTCTTGCTTTTGGCCTAGGAAAACACCTAAAGCCATGCTGCTCGCATCACATATGATCTCAAATGGAGAAGACTAGTCAGGGGACACTACAATAGGGGCTGACACTAACTGCTCCTTCAAGCACTCCAAAACCTTCAAACATGCCTCATCAAAATCAAACTTTACCTTTTTCTCAAGAAGCCTGCGTAGAAAGTTTGCAATATTTGAGAAATCTTTGATAAAACGCCTGTAAAAGCTAGTATGGCCTGAATAAATCCAAATATCCTTCACCGAGACTGGTGGTGGCAACTTCTTAATTACTTTAATTTTTTTCTTATCCACATTTATTCCCCTTTTTGAGATATTGTGCCCAAGCACGATTCTTTCTTTCACCATAAAATGGTGCTTCTCCTAGTTTAGCACCAAGTTGTATTCCTCACATTTACAAAGAGCATTGCCCAAATAGACCAAACAACTATTAAGAATATCGCAAACCATAGAAAAATCATCCATAAATACCTCAATGGTGTCTTCCACCATATCAGATAATACCGACATCATACATATCTGAAAGGTGGCAGGAGCGTTGCACAACCAAAATGGCATTCTCTTAAAGGCAAAAGTCCCATAACGATAGGTAAAGGTCATCTTTCTTTGTATTCGGGTGCAATGGTGATCTGATTATAGCCCAAACACCCATCAAGAAAATAATACCAGACCCTGCCTGCTAATCATTCCAGCATCTGATACATAAATGACATGGGAAAATGGTCATTCTAAGTCCATGCATGCAAATTTTTGTAGTTCGTGCACACTCTCCAATCTGTGACTGGTCTCATTGGCATGAGCTCATTTTTCTCATTTAGAACTATAGTAATTCCTCTCTTCTTTGGGATGCATTGAACAAGACTGACCCACTTGCTATTTGCAATAGGGTAAACTACACCAGTGTCCAACCACTTGATAATTTCCTTCTTTACCACCTCCTGCATAGGAGGATTTAGTCAATGCTGATGCTCAATATTTGGGATGTAGTCCAATTAAAGTGGGATATTGTGAGTAAAAATACTTGGCGGAATGCCCAAAATATCAGCAGTGGTCCACCCTATAGGTCTTTTGAACCTCCGCAATAATGATAACAATGCCTCTACCTCAGTCAACTACAATAATCACTGGAAAGATATTGCTGGCCTATAAAAATGCATAGAGCAAGTGAGACAGGATGTCCTTCAGCTCCTAGATCAGTGGCTCCTCAATAGATGGACGAGCGAGAGTTGTGGTTTTATTTTTCTGATCTAGATCAAGCTTCTTTGGATCATAAGTGTAGGAACCTCTCCTATACAAAGCGCCCACTATCTCATCATATTCATCAATTCCATCACTATCAAAATTTATAATCACCATTGCTAAAGCTTTAACACCCAGCCTCTCCTCAATTAGAATAGTCATTTTATCAACCTGTCACCAATAGTGTCTATCACAGACACAACTCACATTGTTCGACTGCTGTATGGACTGACATATATTAAAGATTACTTGTTCATCATTGAGTATAAACCTCATTGTTCCCAAATCTATATCAACCAATTCCCTATCTGTAGAAAACAAAGGTCTGCCCAAGATGATAGGGACTTAGAAGCCCACCTCACAATCAAGTATCACAAAATCGGCTAGAAAGATGAAGGTCGACATCTTTACTACATATCACAAAGAATACTAACCAACTTTTTCACAATTTGGTATCCCATCAATAACCTCATAGATATTGGTTTAGGTGCCCCCAACCACAACTGCTTAAATGCAACTAGCAACATAAGATTAATACGGGGTTCCAAATCACATAAAATCAAGCAAAGTTGAAGGACCCAATGGTACATGGAATAGTGAAGGCTCTAGGGTCCCACTTCTTCTCTACTAATGATCTAGAAGCAAAAGCACTACAATAACGCACATTATCTGTGGGCTCATACCTCAATGTCCACTTTCTAGTGAACAGATCTTTCATGAATTTTGAATAACTAGGCATCTGTTCCAATGTCCCTACAAGTGAAAAGTTGACTGACAACTCCATCAACATTGATAGGAACTTCTTATATTTACCTTCTTCATACTTCTTTTTCAGTCTCTGAGGAAAAGGTGGGGGAGTTCTCAAAATAGTCTTCAGAACAGGTTCATCAACCTTACCCTCACTTTTATCCTTTGTAGCCCTACACTCAACACCTGACGATTTTCCAATTTCAACTTTAAGTGCTTCATCAATATCAACATTATCACCATTATTCTTTGACTCAACCACAGTGGGTACTGGGGGATCCATGGTGGTCTTACCACTTTGAGTGGTAATGGCATGACAACGACTATCATTTTTTAGATTTTGAACTGTATTACTGGGAATAGTGCCAAGTTTCCTTTAATTCAATATGGTTGACATTTGGCTAAATTACTAATCTAATTGTTTTTTAGATGTGGCATGCGACTCAACTTTCTGATTCAACCCTGATATGTATACCTTAATCTCCTTAAGGATGCTCTTCTGACTCTCCTGAACTTTCACAAGCTTTGACAACATTGCTTCTATTCTCGATTTGGTATCTCAGCTGCCGAGTGGAACATTTCTATCACTCTTCTCTTTATAGTCATCTTTACACCTCCAATCACCATCTTGCTCTCCGATTCTGAATCGGTACCTGTCTCCATAATAGTTCTGACCTTAGTGTCACAACCCAAACTAGTGCCTTGCCATGATAGGTATCCTAAGTCCATCGAGGACCGAAGATGAACCCCTTTTCCTAGTCTACACATAACATCACACCTAGCAGCGGCTGAATTTCAAACATATAACAAGATAGAAAAGTAATAAACTGAAAGACATCTAAGAATGGAAACATCAATACCCAATCAACAGTAATATCCACAAAGCCTCTACTAATTAGAAGATAACCAACGTCGGGACATGTTCCCGACCCAGACAATGACAATGAAAATGATAATATTAATTTGAACCCTTTAATTTTAGTTTATAAAAGGAAACCAATGGAATGGTCAAGTCTTCCGAAGAATGAAAGCTCACTACTTCAGCGCAAATGACTAACTAATAGAGCCAATCCACCTAACAATGTGCAATAAAAGTAGGATTGCCTTTGGACCCTATTGTCCGAAGACAATTAGTGGGTTGAGAACTAGTATGTAACTCAGGGATAAGGATAAAGCAATGACGATTCAAAATATAGTTCAACTCAATGTACACGTTCACATAATGTGTGCATACATATATATACTTATATAAAATACTGGGATAGGGAACAAGAATTAATATGCACTTAAAAATATTAGCCTGAATTGTGTAGCTTAAACATCATATAACAGTATCCATGGGCTATATGGTCCCCAATTCTCACCCACGATTGGGCCTCAGTGTATGTAGCCGCACAAACTGGAGAATAATCTTATTTATATGCATAAGGGACTCGAACCTCCCAATCATATACCAAAGGTAACTTAAGCACCCAATCATTTAATATAATATGGGGGACTCAAACCTCCCAATCATATACCAAAGTTGACTTAAGCACCCAATCATGTAATATAATATGGGGGACTCAAACCTCCCAATCATATAGTAAGGTGGACTTGAACAACCCATTCACAAGTAAAGGGACTTTGACACCAAATTATTTAGACCCTTGTGCTAAAAAATGCGGTTTCTATTATTGGTCCCTTAGGACAGCCACTTTCACAACCCAGCTACACAACCCTTTTTAAGCCCCATTAAAATATTTATCACATATTTTCATTCATTAAACCATAATACACATTTAGGCATACACTATTGGTATTGTCATAATAACTACACTTGCAAGGTAACATCATCATCCCATTTCAATTCCACTTACTCTAAAAAATAACTCCCTTTGTTCATTAATACAAGGTGGGGGAACACCGACTCCGTTTGTTCATTAAATCAAACTGTCATGTTTTAATAACCTCTTTACATCATGCAATTATTCCAAAAGTATTTTAATACAATTTTACTCTTACTCGAAACCACTTCCACAAAATTCAGGTTGGGGTTTTTTACTAATTTAATTATCAATAATCACAAAATTTAGGGAAATCACAATCCCTTAGTTTATTCACCATGCCTATGCACCCCATAAGTTTTAAACCATATATAAAGCATGAATAATGCATAATAAATCATGTGAAAATTGTTTAAGAAACATTCATTTCAAAACCCTCAACCCATATCAAAACCCATCTCCAAATCAACATAAATAATTATATAATTTCATACTTTAAGTAAAAAAATTTAGGGGTAGAGCAAATGCCTGAAATATCAAGAGTTATGGAGAAAATTTTGCCCTTGGAAGCTCAAATTGATCAACTTCTTAGAATCCCTAAGTATCTTGACCCTTAAGAATTGAGAGTGTTTTAGAAGTTATTTTGATTTGTTTTGGAGTGATAAAAACACCATAAATGGGTTTTAAGTCATGGGATCATTGGGAAAAGGTAAAATGTTGAAAGTGCCCTTAATTAAAAGTTAAAAAAATTTTGTCAGTTACTACAAGTCACTATACGACTTATAAGGATATGCTACATCTTGTCACCACGAGTCAAAGTCAGGAAAGTAGTTGAAGGACCATTCTCTGGTAACCCTACAATTCACACTATACGACTTGTCAGATAACCCCACGACTCGTAGAGTCCAAGTTATAGCCAAGACAGAAACACTTGGAGCATACACTGGTTTAGCTACGGATAGGACCATATGACTCATTTTGAGTCTTTATGACTCGTAACCACTAATCGCAGTCAAGGAACTAACATTAGTCTAGCATAGTAGTCTGGCTATGATTAGGTCCTTAAGAACCACAGTAACACGTTATGACTAGTAGGGAGAGTCATAGTCTGGGTAGTGAGTTTAAATACTCAAAAATTTTTCAAGGACTAAAATTTGGAGTGTTCCATTTTCTTTCCTAGGATCATTCATCCTAGAATGATGAGATAAGACATCTCTTGGCATGATTTAAGATAGAATACAACCACACTTACCTTTAACAAGGACCGAAAATAAAAATGCTAAGATTAACACATACTTTAAGTACGATTATTTGGAATAGGGAATAAGAATGGGTATTCGGACTTCATGTCCTCTTCAACTTCCCAAGTAGCTTCTTCAAACTTTTGGTTTCTCTATAGAACCTTCACTGAAGCCATATCCTTAGTTTGCAACTGACGGACTTGCTGATCCAAAATCTCAATCGAGACTTTCTCACATGACAATGGGGTCCGAAACACCACTACTTTCTAGTAGAACCACCATGGAAGGATCAAACACACACTTCCTCAACATCAAAACATGAAAAATCAGGTGAACGAAACCCAAACAAGGAGAAAGCACTAATTCATAAGCCACATTACCCACTTTCTTTAAAATCAAATATGGACCCATATAATGGGGACTGAGTTCCCCTTCTTTCCAAACTGGATCACTCCATTCATAGAAGTCACCTTTAAGAATACCCAATCATTAGCTTCAAATTCCAACTCCCCTCGCCTCACGTCCGCATAGGACTTTTGGTGACTTTGGGTGGTCTTAAACCTATCTCGAATCACCTTCACATTCTCCATAGCCGAATAAACCAAATCAGGATCAAACAACCAACCTCAAACCACCCAATAGGAGAACGACATCTCCTACCATACAAAGCCTCAAACAGAGCCATCCCAATGTTAGAGTGATAGTATTATTATATGCAAACTCGATGAGAGGTAAATGATCAACCCAACTACAACTAAAGTAAATCACACAAGCTTGAAGCATATCCTCTAATATCTAAATGGTCCTTTCCGCTTGTCCATCCTTTTGAGGGTGGAAACCAGTGCTAAGGCTCATCTTAGTTCCAATACCTCTCTAAACAAATACAATAAGTGAGACACAAACTACATACTATAATCATATATAATAGAGATAAGTGCCCATGTAACTTGATAATTTCCTGAATGGACAACCTTGCATAATCCTTAGAAGAGTAATTAGTCCTCACAGGTAAGAAATAAGCAGAGTTAGTCATCCTATCCACTATGACCATATCAAATCAAACTAACTACACGATCGTTGAAGAGCGATAAAAAATCCATATTAATCACCTTCCATTTCCACACAGTCAACTCGATTTCTTAAAATAATCCCCCAGGCCTCAAGTGCTTCACATTCACGTGCTGACACACCAAACACTTAGCCATAAAATTAGCCATATATCTCTTCATGTTAATCCACCAGTAGATCTCTTTTAAGTTATGGTACATCTTCATTGAACCAGCTAAGATCTTCTCTCTCATCCCATTAATATTTGGAACACACAACCTACCTTAGTACCTTAAGATACCATCACCACACTCTTGAAAGCCATTACTTTTTGCTGACTAATATTATCCTTGATCTACATAAAGATTAGATCCAAAACCTATTTCTCTTTCACCTCCGTACCAAGAGATAACTTGAGCACTTTTTGCACAATCACACCTCCACCTTCGGATTCTAAGAGACAAACCCCAAGATTTTCCGAATTGAATATCCTTTACCAAACCTTGTTTCTCCCCATCAACATAAGATAAGCTCCCCATGGATGACATACTAAGAGAATTAGCAACCACGTTAGCTTTACCTGAGTGATAGTGTAGACTCATATCATAATCCTTGAGTAACTTAAGCAATCTCCCTTTCCCGAGATTCAACTTCTTCTGGGTGAACACATACTGCAACCTCTTGTGATAAGAATAAATGTCAACATAAACTACATACAAGTAGTGGCACCAGATCTTTAAGGAAAACACCACAGCTAACAAATCTAAATTATGGGTTGGATAATTTTACTGATGGACCTTCAACTACCTAGAAGCATATGCAATTACTTTTCCTTGCTACATCAACACAGAAACTAGTCCTATACGAAACGTATCATAATAAACCACGAAGCCATCAGTAACCTCGGGTAGGGTCAAAATAGGAGCAGAGTCAACTTGTCTTTACACTTCTCAAAACTTCTCTCATAGGCATTGGACCATAGAACCTTCACTTTCTTCTGGATCAACTTAGTCAATGGAGCAACAATAGATGAGAAGCTCTCCACAAACCTCCTATAATAAATGGTTAAACCCAAGAAGGTCCAAATATTAGTTGGAGTCATGGGTTTAGGTAATTTTTAACCATCATAACTTTCTGCAGATCCACTATGATCCTATTATGGTCTATCGTACAAGTAAGTGCACATGATTGTACAAGTAATATAGTGACTCAAAAGAATTGGATATCGAACCCATGAGGACTAATTGATTAGTAATTTACTTAAATTTAGTTTCGACAATAATGCATTCAAATGTTTCAGAGCATCAAAATGGTTGTAACAATTTAATAAATAATTTAACAAATGGATAAATGACCAAGTGTGTTAATCGCAATGTAAGCTAGGTTGTAAATAATAAGAGAAAGAATTGCAGGGTTAAGACACTCTTAAAAATCATCTATCCTTATCGTTATTATGTTGGTTATTGGGTTATTGATTCGTAGGTTTTAAATTATAGTCATGGTATTCCAAGCCTCTAATCTTCTACCTAAAAGGACATCACAACTACATCATTGAGAAGAGATGCCTTAATCTATTTAGATACTTTAAGTTATCTTCCTGCATATAAACAAAACAACACTTCTGGGTATATTTCTATCCTAGACGCTACTTCAAATCCTTCATTATGTAGAAGAATTTGAAATTTCTCCTTAAACTCTTTGATTGATCCTAATGATACCCCTTTTGGGTTCACAAAAGGACTAAACATGTATTTTAATACTGGCCATGCATTAAAATAGTAAAAACAGGAGAATAAGAACAACCTATGCAATAAACCAACGTTCAATCACTCTAAGAATATCAAAATACAATCATGTTCTTGGCCTCAAGCCTAGAACAAAGGACTTTAGCCACTCATATTGGAAATCTACATCCAAGAAAAATAATTAATCATACCAAAGTTAAAGTTGGAAGTTGAAAAATGAAAGAGACCTAAGAAAACTCCTATATGGTTTCTGCCCTTGCTATCTGTATGCCAAAGATCTTCGCAATTTTTGTAACTGTCCCTTTTATACTAGGGTGGACTACACAAAATTTAATCAGCTCTATTCCATGGACCTTATCACGATGACTAAAGTCTGTGGAACATTGATATCGTGCCTGCTTACTGGAATGTACCATCCAAAGTTAATCAGACTTTGTGCCACGAAAGTTATCGTGGATACTAAGATCTGTGGCACGGGGCTATCATGGACTTTTACTGGATTATGTCATTTGATTTTAATTCATCAACGTGCCATGAAGCCTAACACAAAGGCTAAGGTTTGTGGCATGTTGGCATATTATTTACTCCATTTCCAGCTTCTTTGATGTTCTTTTGCTTTTGGGCTTTATTCCATGCTTTCCAAACCTTATTCTAGTATCTTCATGCTCATCATGTTACTTCAAGTGCTTCTATAATCCAATAGCTTCTCATTAATGTATCTAAGCACGTCAATTGTACCATGATCAAGCCATGTAACACTAATCACATCCATTAGCTCAAGAATGTGATTTAAACTCAAACACAATACATTTTTTCAAGTTTTAGCTCATAGATCAAGTACAAATATGGGTAAATAATGGCACTTGTGTGTATAAACACTCCCAAGATCACCACCCCACACTTAGAATATTGTTCATCCTCGAATAATCCTAGGCAATTATTATAACACATTTATGCTTCACACCATAATATGTACAAGACACTTTTGTTGGGCACGCACAAGCTACTCATTACTCATCAATTTTCATCTCTAGCATGTCATATCACATACATAGGATTAGTATTTTTAAACTTCCTGGACTCAAGAGTTAACCTAGAATGTTGGAAAACCTACACACATTATTCACTAAAGTAGCCTTACAGGTTACCTAGCCATCCTCCACATGCCCTCTCATAATAAGATAGTTACCTATATCCGCTCATAATCATACAATCTATTATAAGAATGGGTACATAGAGAACAAATTTCAATCACTCTCTAAAATAATTTACACATTATATATGATGAACCATAGGCTTTACCTTAGAGTATTACTCCACTAATAGTTGAATATTAAGATGAAAAATCAAATAGGTCTTTAAAGGTTGTAATGTAAGTTAAGGGATGGGTAGGAACTTTTTAGGTAAAATAGTGGCTTATATCCCTAAGAACTTTAATATATCACATGAATATTAAAAACATTCAATTAATAACCAAGTCTTTACCTTATTAATTTTATCCTTTTATTTTATTTTGGCCCCATATCATTAAGCTGATTCATATACACTGTGGAAGAGAGTCTAATTATTCAACACATTATTTATTTTTCTTAACCATTCTTTAGTCTTTTCATCACCCAGCTCCCAAACTCATTGTACCTTAATTCTTACACCAATAGCTAATTTTGGGGCTTCACTGTCACCTTTGTCTTACTTGTCTTTCAACTCTCTACTCAAATAATTTTTCACTAAAGTGTCTAGGAGCTGTGGATGAAATTAAGGTCGAACAAAGAAAGGGTACATGATATATGTGAGTCTTCCAAAGAAAATAGGCTATAATCTCAGCATGGCTAACTAGGAATAATCATAAGTATAGGTAAAAGAGGTCTAAAACATGGCTTTCAACAAAATGCCTATATCATCTCCTAGATTCAACACTCTTTATTTCTCTTTGTAAGTACATCAGGCAAGTTCTTGACATCACTATGCAAGTGGAATAACAAGATAATCTCACTCACACATAGTGCATACTAGATTCTAGTAGGATCTCTTTAGACTCTCGATCTAGTAATTGCATAAATTCAAAATAAAGCCAACAAACTAAGAGTTACACAATTGAGATTAGGTGTCTTAACTATATACCTATTTTTTACTTTGACATGTTTCTTTCTAAAATAAGTGTTTCTCATGTCATGTAGCCATATGGCCCACAAGAAAGCACCTCGCATCAGCATAATGGTTGGATTCTTCTCATTTATTTATTCCCTAAGACTAATTCTCCTTAAGATGGTCATCATCCATCCATCATAGAGGAAGGAACCAAACTATGATGAGTTATTAAAATCTCCCTAAAAATAAAAAAATTACTCCTAAGATTAACAAAGCAAGTAAAATTACAAACTAATAAATAATGAAATAAGTAAAGTAAATAAACAACTGCTAATTACCAATTCATAAAGTATCATAATTACTAACTATTATATACCGAATAGATAGAATGTCATATAATATCACATCAACAATAACAATAATATCCAAAAGTAACAAAAATGATATCTATGATAACAAAAAGTGAAGTACGAAGAATAAGAACCACCACCCCACATAAAATGTATCACTGTCCTCAGTGCTTACAAACATAACCATGTTATAAGGTGGTGTAACACTCCCTGATCAGGCCTCATCCATGTCATTAGGTTTCACCTCCTAAATCTGGTTCCATAACCTTCTCCTTCTCTGACTCAATATTTGAATCTCTCATCCACTGCTCTTCATATGTTGGAACATCATTATCTACAATCTCTACAAAATCTAGGCCTATCTGTAGTAAGTTCTGGGCATGGTGACCGAGTGGGTAATCCATCTCTACAACATGAATCTTCTTCCTTGTAGATGGTTTACCCCCTACTTTCAACTGAAGCATCTGCAGCCCGTAGATGCCTATAGTAATCTCATCATCCTAAGCATAACACTCAGGCAAAGTAAGTACCGACCCCATATCAAAAACCCGATTCCTAGTCACGTCTATAGGGCATGTGTCCTCCAATGGCCTATAGTCTAGAGCTTCCTCCTCAACATTGTGACCCCTTTGAAACCTAGTCAATTAACCACCAAATCCATATTTGTACCCCTGATGGTAGTGCGTCTTCTTCATCGCGGACTGGATAAGAACACCTATATTAATCTCAATATTATCCTGCATCAAAGCATAAATCAGGAAGACCCTATCACGAGTAACATATGTCATATGCTTCCCCTGAATAAAGCAATGACAGATAATCTTCCCCTACAAGCATGCCTCCCTGATCATTTGAGCAAACGGTAAGGTCAGGTGAAGGCTACTCCCTCTGTGATGAACCCACCTAGATATTATCGTAGAATAAATATTTGATGTATACATATGTTGTGGTAATATTTAGTTGCCTCAACTATAGTGCATCTGCCTCCGGAGTACCTAAGATAACATTTAGATCATTGGCCGAGAAAGTTACTACTTGTCCATGGATCTTCACCTTGGAATCAAGATCCCTGGGGTCTAGTTGGCATAATATTCTCTGATGAGGTGTAAGTTGAACTCCATGGGATGCTAAAAAAAAATTTACGTGCAGCTACTCCAACCTCCGTACCATGCTAAGGTACTTCCTTAGTAAGATCTCCTAATTTATGAACTTGTTGGGGTCATATTTAGTTTCATTGTGCTTTGAGTACCATTTCTTTCCAGCTTTCTCTACCTATCTAGTTCCATATATATATGTGACTGACCATGAGGAACTGTAGGAGCTCTGGGTACCCTGCCTGTTGGTTTGTTTCTCCTTTTCGAAGGCTCAGATGGCCCAACAATATCTTTTTCATTTTGTTTTTTGCTGTCCATTATACCTGTCAGTTAAAATATGCTAAAAACTTGTTAGAGAGGTCTCTTTTTAATCTAGCAAGCACTAAGTGTGGAAGGGTTTTGAAGCCACCCACACTTAGTTGCTAGCATATGTGAGTAGGATGTGAAACTATGGTACTTATACTTCCTTTTTTAACTTTATAACCTCAGTGTCAGAACCCCTTCAACAAATAAATGATTAGCCTAAGTGTCTATTTTTTAGGAACAAGGTTTTCTTTGCTATGAAGACATTGCTTTATTCAGACTTCAAGCACACACCACACTTGGCACATAAAACAGTCATAAAAATCACATGTAAGACTATCACGGGTTTTCATATCAACACATAATAACATTGCGAATTCAAGTTACACACTAGTTCCCACCCTACTCAGAGAGAACAAATATTTTAGCTATATTCTAAAACAGTAGTACAATAGTCAAAATGCATTCATGCAACAAAACTCTTTTTTTATTCAATTACCTGTGCAACCATGAGTCATAGCTTATTCACGAAAGGTCAAACCGCACCTAAGAATCAATACAAGACAACCAAAATATCCTCTTTTGCATAAACTATGCACTCCACAGGTTCCCAAAATGTATTAACATAGTTGTATGAACCGAATTCTCCACATCAACACAATCCAATTCATATCCACAAGAATAAATTATAACATAACAAATTACTATGCTCCCTTAGTTTAGATTATAACTACATTATGAGTTTAAATTATAAGCACAAGTGCCAATAGTGTTAATGTTCAATGAACACACTTGTGACTTCTTTGAGAAAAAGAACACCTGTAATACCACAAACATGATTAACTTAGTGTATGCATTACATCCCCTCAAGAAAAATATCATATGCTAGGACATTATCCAACACAAACTATCAAACACTAAGGGAAATTATAGTACAATACTCAAGAGTTCATTATGTGTACATGTTCAGTTACTTCTCATTTATAATTGCATATAATAGTCACAACGAGTCAAGGCACCAAACACTTAAAATCATAACCCTAATTACAACTCACATTAATACTAAACTTTTCATAGGGCTAACAGTACATAACTAGGCTCCACACACTCTCCACACCTAATTTCATTTCTATCATGCTAAAATTAGTGTCCTTTTAGTAACACACTCAGCACACACCTAAACATGATCTTAAATCAATTTCTAAAATATAATTCACCAAGTTATGTTCATGTGTTGGTGCATAAACCATTGTCACAGTTTAGGAGAAGCGAAATAATTTAAAGCAGACAAAGAATCGCATTTTGGTATTTACTTATGCACCCATTACTTAGCTTAACAAGAACTCTAACAAATAATATCACTTAGTTCAAAGTGTGAGTTTTTCAACCACTAAATGTGAGTTAAATGAAGTACAAAAACTTGAGTACATACCCAAATTTAAATTGTGGAGAAGAGAGGGGATTTTTTCTTGGTGTGTCATGCTTGGGTTTGAGAAATTTCTAAGAGAGTTTGAAGGGGGTAGCACGTTAGGTTGAGATTAAGGGAAGTAATAAAGGGGAAATTGGAAATTAAGGGGTGTTTTCAATGGGGATTTTGGGTTATTAGGTGTTGGCTCAGGTTAAACCCAACTTTTTAATTAAAAAAATGAAAAAGTAGCCCCTCCATGCCATAGAGCTTAGTTTCTGTGAAAGGCTCCATGGAACTTCAAAATCATAGAAGGCTACTAGAATTTGCCTCCGTTGAATTTCTTTTTAGCATGACACAGACCTTATCTCGAAGGATAGGGTTTGTGGCATGGAGGAATCACATAGGGCCACTATTTTGTGCCTTTGGGGGATTTTGGTTCCCCCTTGTGCTCACCTTTATTTTTCATCAACTAGATTTATATTTTATGTACCTGATGGCCTCCTAATTACACAAATTATGCACTTTCATTTCTTCCCTATGCCATGAAGTTTCTCAAACCTTTAATCTAAAAAAAACAAAAAAACACATGAGAAAAAGGTAGGTTGCCTCCTACCGAGCGCCTTAGTTCTAGTTGTGGCTTGACATATTGTTTTGTATTTTTGATTTATTTTCTCTTTTTTTTTCTCAAATAAAAAGGAACTAACCTATGGTATTACATTATATTTGTCGGTTGACTCCCATACAGTGCCTTATTTAATGTCGTGGCACGGCCAAGTTCAACTTTATTCTTCTTTAAATGTGATGGACGTCTTGTGCCTGTCCACCTGATCCGACCAATAATGCTTCACTCTTTATCAATTTACCAGAAACATTGCACTTTAGTCTTCCCACCAAATTTCAACAACCCCATAAGGAGTCATTCTCTCAACTTTAAAGGGTCCAAACCACTTAGATCTAAATTTACCCAAAAATATCTTCAACCTGGAATTGAATAACAATTTGTTTTTGAACCAATGATTCACAATATGTGTTCCTCCATCACTAATGATTGCTTTGTGTATTCCAAAAAGAGAGAATATATTCTTCTCAATAAATTTCATCACCACTCTAGCATCAGTAGTGGGAAGCGCTACAGCCTTCACCCACTTGGACACATAATCTACAAGCACCAAAATATACAGATTACCATTTGATGGTGAAATCAGGCGGGCCCATAAAATCTATCCCCTACACATCAAAAATATCCACTTCAAGTATATTATCAAGGGCTTTTCATGGTACCTTGAGATAGTGCCCATTCTCTAGCATTGATCACATTATCTCACAAAACCTATAGCATATCTGAACTACATAGGCCAGAAGAAACTAGACTATAATAACTTTCATGCGGTCTGTTCACCTCCATGATGACCTTAATAAGGTGATGGATGATAACTTTTGAGCAGCTAGTTGGATTCAACTTCTGAAACACATCTTGTCATAATTCTGAGCGAGAATCATGGAATAGCTTCTCCTATTGTTGACTTGTGGCATCTGGATACCACTAACCAGCAAGTTCACTATATCAGCATACAATGGGACTTCTACTAGATCTAGTGCCATCAGCTATTCGTCTGGAAATTCCTCTTTAATACATAAAGTATCATCAGTAATATGAGCGTGACTTTCAAGCCTCAATAAGTGGTCAGCTACTTGATTTTCAGCTCCCCTTCCATCATAAACCTTCAAATCAAATTCTTGTAGCAGGAGAATCCATTTGATTAGCCTTGAATTGGATCTTTCTTATTGAAAAAATATCGAATGACAACATGATTCGTATAGACAATCACTTTCATACCCATCAAGTATGCTCTGAACTTGTCTAATGCATATATAAGTGCTAACATCTCTTTCTCTGTGAATGTATAATTGATCTGGTCTACATCTAAGGTTTTTATTACATAGTAGATGGAATGGAATACCTTATCTTTGTATTGCCCCAATACTTCTCCAACACCTACGTCACTTGCATCACACATCTCAATCTTCTTTTCAAATTCTCAAATGCTTTTTGACATTCAACCCCAAATTCAAAGTTTACCTCTTTACTGAGTAGCTTGCGCATGGGACTTGCTATTTTTGAGAAGTCTTTGATAAACCGTCTGTAAAACCCCGCATTCCCAAGAAAGCTTATTACACCTTTCATTGACATTAGATATGGTAGCTTTTCAATGAACTCCACATTAGATCTATCCACTTCCAGTCCTCTTTGTGACACTTTATGACTAAGGACAATACATTTCTTGACCAAAAAGTGGCATTTCTACTAGTTTAAGACTAAGTTCATCTCCTCATATCAAGCCAGGACTCAGTCTAAGTTCTAAATACACATATCAAACAAATTACCAAAAATGGAAAAATTATCCATAAATACCTTGACAAAATCCTCCAACATGTCATAGAAGATAGCCATTATGAATCTCTAGAAAGCCGCTGGTGTGTTGCATAGACCAAAGGGCATATGTCTGAATGCATAAGTGCCATACGGACAGGTGAAGGTTATTTTCTACTGATCTTTTGGTCTATGGCTATCTAATTATAGCTTGAATATCCATCTAAAAAGTAGTAATATTTCTGTCTAGCCAACATGTCTAGTATTTGATCAATAAAAAGAATGAGATAGTAATCCTTTCGAGTGGCATCGTTCAACTTCCTGTAATCTCTACAAATCCTCTACCCAGTCATTGTGCATTTTAGATTCAACTCATAATTCTCATTAGTCACAATAGTCATCCCTCCTTTCTTTAGAACGCACTGAACATGATTGACCTATTTACTATCTGAGATGGGATAAACTATTCCAGAATAAAGACACTTAATGACTTTTTTTCTAACTACTTCTTTAATAACAGGATTCAGTCTCCAAAAGTGTTGTACACTTGCTTTGTATCCCTCCTCCATAAATATTTTATGCATATAAAAGACAAGATTGATTCCTTGAATATCTGACATTTGCCATTTGATTGCCTTTTTCCTCCTCTTTTGTACTGTCAGTTCCTTTTTTACCTACACATCATATAATCCTACAAATAAAATCATAGCTAAAGTATCATCATCACTAAGGAAAGTATATTTAAGATGAGAGGGAAGAGCCTTGAATTTTAGCTTCAGTGTTTTCTCTACATATGCCTTGAGAAAGGGACCAATAGGTCTATTCAAAGGATCAAATTCTGTCTTTCTGGTAATAATGCTTGTCACATCCAAAATCTGAACCATTTCAACTACTTCAACATCACAAAAATTAACATATTCCACCAATGCTCGCTCCAAGGGATCCTTGGATGTAATAAGGCAAAAGTCAGACTCGAGATCTAAGAATGTTACATGGGATTGTTCTTCATATACTGCTAGCAGCTTCATTGCCTTATATACGTTGAATACCTTCACCTTGTCATTGGCATGCATAGTCAGCTATCCTAAAACTACATCAATCAATGAATGACTAATTGCTAAAAAAGGACGTGCTAAAATAAATGGAAATTTTAGATTAGCATCAAAATCAAGAATAATAAAATCCACCAAGAAAATAAGTGACCTACTTGCACCAATACATATTCAACAATTCTATCTGGTCTGGCAAGTGAATGATCAGCCAACTTCAAAACAACTATGGTAGGTCTTGGGCTTCCTAACCCCACCTTTATGAATAAGGATGTGGGCATAAGATATATGCTTGCCCCTAGATCACATAGACCTCAAACACATATTGATTACTTGATTATAATCTTAATAGTGAACCTCCCTAAATCCTTCAGCTTTGTGGGTAACTTCTTCTAAATTCATGATATGCACTGTTTAGTAAGTGCCACAGTAGCGTATTCAGTCAGGTTGTTCTTGTTGGACACGATGTCCTTTATGTAGTTAGCATACTTAAAACTTTGTAAAACATCAATGAGAGAAATATTAATGTGAACCTATTTCTACACATCAATGAATTTCTTGTAGCATACTTCCTCTTAGTGTTTCCTCATCCTTTATAGGAAAGGTGGAAGTAGCTTTGCATTTTCCACTTTGGTTTCCTTTCTTTAAACTTTATCTTCCACAACCTTCTTTTCATTCTATGCTTTTTCACCATCAGTAGCCTTGTGATTCACTTGCTTAGGTTTTAAATCTTCTACTGTAGCCCACTCCTAGTATAAACTGCAATCACCTATTTTTGATTTAGCTAAGTATCACTAGGTAAACCTCTCTAAGGTCTAGTATTTTGTGCCCATATAATTTAACCCATTTTAACCTCCAAGTTATTTATAATCATCTGATGATTCTTCACATCTGCCACCAACTGTGCTTGACTATCCATAATCTACTTTAGCATCTCTTTAATATTTCTTGATTGAATAGTGGCTTGATTCCCTGGAACATGCTGCTGTTGATTCTGATTTACTTGTCCACAATATTAATTTGCATTCTGTGTCTGATTTCCACCCTATGATAATTTCCCACATAATTGACAGACTCTGGATTAACTGCACAAGCATCTACTGCATGATCACTATTTTTGCATACCTCTCACTAAGTTTGAGCCTGTTGAACTATATTTGCTCTTCCTGAAGTGGACTGTGTGATCTCTAAATTCATATTGCAGAATTATGTAGTTATTTGATTTTGTAGTGCAACATTCTATGTTGATATAGCTGTAAATTGATCAACCTCCAGCACCCCTGCAACCTTCTTTTGAGCACTTCTTATTGGATAAATATGCCACTCAGGATTCCTCTATGAGATTAGATTCTGTATTGTGTATAATTCATCATACGTCTTTTCTAGTGCCTGTACACCTGCTATTGAATCCAAGATAATCTTGGTGTTTGGCTTAAAACCCTCAATGAAAGTATGTACCAACAGATCATTAGTCTAATGATGTTGAGGGTAATATTTTAGCATAGCCTTGAATCTTTCCCAGGCTTGGTAAAAATTCTCTCTATCTTTTTTCCTGAAACTTAGAATCTCACTTCTTAAACTTGCTATCTTCCTAGATATAAAGAATCAAATAAGGAATTTCTAAGCTAGATTACCCCAGGAAGTGATGGAGTTTGGTGGTTCAGCATTTAACCACCTCTTTGCTTCCCCCAACAGAGAAAAAGAAAAGATAGTTAGTCTAACGTAATCAGTAGATACCCTAGTAGGAATATAGATATCACTGATCTCAAAAAAGTTCTGTATGTGCTGCTATAGGTCCTCATGAGATAAACCTATGAGCTTCCCACTCTTGCACAAGATTAGCACTATATTTTTCTTTAATTAAAACCGACCACCCACAGCTGGCTTGAAGATACTATTAGTAGCATTGTTCGTAGGTGGGAGTGCCACTTCACGAATAGGTCTAGCTTTTTCTTTGTTTACAAGAGCAACTAGAGTAATTGGAACATAAGAACAGAATTCACCTGATCTGCCATTTGAATTTGCTGAATTTTGTATTGAAGTGTCGCTGCCCTTCATCTTTGATGAAATATTCGTTCAGGTTCAAAATAAGGCTCAACTAATTCTTTTTCCTGCCAGTCTGATACATTACTTTTTCTGCAAAAGTCAGCCGCTAAAATCAAGTCGTTAACACTTAAATTTACTATCAAAAGAAGAAATTTAGAAAACTACTAATTATTTAAGTCCCCGGTAATGACACAAAAACTTGTTTTAGTCTATGGCACACATAAGTGCACATGATCGTACAGGTAATATAGTGACCCAAAAGAATCAGATATCGAACCCATGAGGACTACTTGATTAGTAATTTACTTAATTTCAGTTTTGACAATAATGTATTCAAGTGTTTTAGAGTATCAAAATGGTTGTAACAATTTCAAGAATAATTTAACAAATAGATAAATAATAAAGTCTGTCAATCGCAACGTAAGCTAGGTTGTAAACAATATGAGAAAGAACTTTAGGGTTGAAACACTCTTAAAAATCATGTAAATCTCTATCCTTATCGTGATTGTGTTGGTTATTGGGTTGTTGATTCGTAGGGTTTAAATTACAATCATGGTATTTCGTGCCTCCAATATTCTACATAAAAGGATATCACAACTACATCGTTCAGAAGGGATGCAATAATCCATTTAGATGCCTTAAGTTATCTTCCCGCGTAAGTACACATGATCGTACAAGTAATATAGTGACTCAAAAGAATCGGGTATCGAACCCACAAGGACTACCTGATTAGTAATTTACTTAATTTTAGTTTCGATAATAATGTATTCAAGTATTTCAGAGTATCCAAATGGTTGTAACAATTTAATGAATAATTTAACAAATAGATAAATGGAAAAGTCTATAAATTGCAACGTAAGCTAGGTTGTAACCAATACGATAAAGAATTTCAGGGTTGAGACACTCTTAAAAATCATGTAAATCTCTATCCCTATCATGATTATGTTGGTTATCAGGTTGTTGATTTGCAGGGTTTAAATTATGAACTTGGACTTTCGAGCCTCTAATATTCTAACTAAAGGGATATCACGACTACATCGTTGAGCGGGGATGCAATAATCCATTTAGATGCTTTAAGTTATCTTTCGGCATATGAAACAAACAAGGCTTCTAGGTATATTCTTATCCTAGCCACTACTTCAAATCCTTCATTATGTAGAAAAATAAGAACTTTTTCCTTAAGATCTTCGATCTATCCTAATGATTCTTCTTCCGGGTTCATAAAAGTACTAAACATGTATTTTAACGGTTTCCACACATTAAAATAGTAAAAACAAGAGAATAAGAACAACCCATGCGATAAACCAATGTTCAATCACTCTAAGAATATCAAAATACAATCATGTTCTTGGCCTCAAGCCCAGAACAAGGGAGTTAGGCACTCATGTTCGAAATCAATATCCAAGAAATATAATTAATCATACGAAAGTTTAAGTTTGAAGTTAAAAATGAAAGAATCCTAAGAAAAATCTCATATGTGTTTTTGTCCATTGTGTTTAAGTGCCCTTTTATACAAGGGCAGTAATGCAAAAAATTTACTCTGCTCCACTCCATGGACCTTATCATGGTGACTAAAGTCTGTGGCATGTTGATATCACGCCTACTCACTGAATGTACCATCTAAAATTATCAGCCTCCGTGCCACGAAGGCTACCATGAACACTAAGGTCGGTGGAATGGGGCTATCGTGGACCTTCATGGGATTGTACCATCTAATTTTAATTCATCAACATGCAATGGAGCCTAACGCAGAGGCTAAGCTTCATGGCATATTCTTTTCTCCATTTCCAGCTTCTTTGATGTTCTTTTGTTTTTGGGCTTTGTTCCATTTTTTCCAAACCTTGTTCCAACATCTTCATGCTTAGTATGTTACTCCAGGTGCTTCCATGATCTAAAAGCTTCTCATTAATACATCAAAGCAAGTCTAACTGTACAACGATCAATCCCTGCAACACTAATCACATCCATTAGCCTGAGAATGCAATTTTAACTCAAACACAATACATCTTTGCATGTTTTAGCTCATAGAAAAAGTAAAAATATAGGTAAATTATGTCTCTTGGATGTATAAACACGCCCAAGATCAATCCCTTCACAAGAAATAACATAAACCAAAAAAGTAACTACATTCAACCAAAACTCACACTTTGAGAATTTAGCATACAATCACTGATCCTAAAGTGCCCACAACACTATACTGAGGTGATCAGCATGATCTGCCTTACTCTTCGAGTACACTAGAATATCATCAGTGAATGTAATGATGAACAAGTCAAGAAACTAACAAAATACCCAATTCATAAGATCCATAAATATTGCCAGTGCATTACTTAAACTAAAGGACATCAACAAGAACTCAAAATGACCATTTATGGGTTTGGAAAGCAGTCTTAAGGGCATCCACCTCCCTAATCTTCAACTGATGATAAATCAATCGAAAGTCAATCTTAGCAATGTACTTAATACCCTGAAGCTGATCAAATAGGTCATCAATACTAGGAAAATGATACTTATTCTTCACCATCACCTTATTCAGCTGACGGTAATCTATACACATTCGAAGGGACCCATCCTTCTTACACATGAAGAGCACAGGAGAACCCCATGGGGAAACACTAGAATGAATAAATCCCTTATAAAGAAGGTCTTTCAAATTCTTCTTAAGTTCTTTCAACACTTCTAGAGCCATTCTATAAGGAGGGATAGAGATAGGATGAGTGTTCGAACAAATATCAATCCTAAAATCTTTTCCCTATTAGGAGGAATGCCAGGAAGATTATCGAAGAACACTTTAGGAAAATCACAGACCACAGGGATGGATTGCAATGAAGGACCCTCTGAATTAAAGTCTTTAACTTGGACCAAGTGATAGAGACAACCCTTGGAAATCACCTTCTGGGCTCTAAGATAAGAAATGAACCTTCCCTTAGGCACTAAGGAACTACCTTCCCATTTAATCACCGATTCATTCAGGAATTGGAAATTAACCCTTCGGGTTCGACAATATAGAGAGGCCTGACACGAATGGAGCAAAATCAATCGCTACGATAATGTCAAAATTGACCTTATCCAATTCTATAAAGTCAACCAAGTTCTCCCTACCACAGATAGATATTATGCAACCCCTATAAACTCTTCTAGCAACCATAAAGTCATCCCCAAGGTGGACATATAAAAGGGGTCTAACATATTCTTAGGAACAAAACCTAAATGAACAGCCACATATGGGTCACATAAGAGAGTGTGGACTCTGAATCAAGCAAACAATTCAAATCATGGGAAAAGAGCTGTAATATACAAGTTACAACATCCAAAAATGCCTTGGATTCCTATGAGTGGAAAGAGTATAAAGGCGATTTTGACTAGAGCCGAAGCTAGAAGTAGCATCCTTTAGTGCAGGAGCTGAAAAACCACAAATTAGGATCTTATTAACCTCATTAGCAATATCACCTAAAGGATAGTTTCTCTACATATGGCCTAATTGACCACACTTAAATCTCTTGTTTCTTCCCTCCTCATAAAATCTACGATGCACTTTCCCACATAATTGGAAATATGGATAATATGGGGTTTACTGAGTTCCACTAGCCTAAGAAAGGGCACCCCATTCCATGGAACCGGTGGAACTCCACGAGGGTAATTAGGAGTTAGACCCCTAGACTAGGTCTAAACTCTATAAGTTAGACGATCTTCATCCATATTGTACCCAAGCAGGACCAAAGAGTTTCCATGAGCATCAGATCTACTTGGAGGCATGATCTAAAATGCGAACAAATTGTGATTACAAGTGATTTAAGAACTTAGACTCTATAGCCTAAATTAGAATAACAGAAAAGGGAAACATTCCTAAATGTCTCATAGCCTCTTTTTTATAAGTGTCTACATACCCATAAAAAGATCTACTTGACACAGCTTTGCGGACACCCAATGACACCCAACCTAGGCTCTGATTCCAACTTTGTCATGACCCAAACAAGGTCTTAGCTATGTTGGGTATCCCAAGTCAACCGAAGACTAGAGACCACCCGCTTTGCCTAGTGAACCAAAAACATAACACATTGCAGTGGCTAAATTCCAAACATATAAAAAGTTATAAAATTAATAAAATCAAAGACATTTAAAAATGACAATATCAATACAATCTGTAGTAATATGCATAAATCTTCTACTAATCTAAAAATAACCAATGTCAGACATGTCCCCAACTCTAGCAATGAAAATGACAATGACAATGAAAATGTTAATGTAAACTCTTTAATTCTAGTTTATGAAAGGAAACCAATGGAATGATCAAGTCTTCTAGAGAATAAAATCTCACTACTTCACCACAAATGATTGACAAACTGAGCCGATCCACCTAACAGTATGCAAATAATTTAGGATTGCCTTTAAACCTTGTATCACATGGGGATACAACATTCAAAGTTGGTTATTGGGTTAAGCACTAGCATGTAACTCAGGGATATGTATAAAGTAATAACAATTCAAAATTTAGTTCAACTCAATGTACATATTCACATACATGTGTGCATACATATATATACTTATATAAAATATAGGGATAGGGGAAAAGGCCTAACATGCACTTTAAAAATTTAGCCTAGATTTTGTAGCTTAACCATCATATAATAGTACCCATGGGGTATATGAGACTAAGCTCTCTCCCCCTGGTGGTGCCCAAGTTTGTGTAGCCACACTAATAGGAGAATAATCTTATATATATGCACGAGGGACTCAAACCTCCTAATTATATACTAAAGGTCACTTAAGCACTCGATCATGTAATGTAATATGGGGGAATTGGACCTCCCAATCATATAGTAAGGTAGACTTAAACCACCTAGTCACAAGTAAGGGGCGGGACTCGATCCCCAACCTATTTAGATCCTCACACCGACAAAGGTGGTTTCCAGTATTGGTCCCTCAGGACCATAACTTTCACAGAACAGCTACACAACTCTCTTTAAGCCCTATTAAAATATTTATCACACATTACCATTTAATGAACCATAATAACCATTTAGGCATACACAATTGGTATGTCACCAACTACACTTGCAAGGTAACAAAATCATGCCATTTTAATTCTATTAACTCAGGAAAATAACTCCTTTTCTTCACTAAATCAAACCATCATATTTCAATAACCTCTTTACATTATGAAATTATTCCAAAAGTATTTCAACGCAATTTTAATCATACTCAAAACCACTTCCACAAAAGTTGAGTTGGGGGTTGCTATAAATTCAATTGTTAATAATCACAAAATTTGGGGAAATCTCAATCCCTTAGGTTATTCAAGATGCCCATGCACCCCATAAGCTTAAAACCAATATATAAAGCATGCATAATGCATAATAAATCATAAGAAAATAGTATAGAAACATTCATTCAAAAAACATCAATTCGTATCAAACCCAAGTTCAAATACATAAAAATAATCATATAATTTCATGCTTTAATTAAAGCAAATTTAGGGTAGAGTCACATGCCAGAAATATCAAGACCTATGGAGATAATTTTACCCTTGGAAGCTCTAATTGATCAACTTCTTGGAAACCCTAAGTATATTGACTTTTGAGAATTAAAAGTGTTTTAGAAGTTATTTTTTTTAGTGATAATAACATGCTAAAGGGGTTTTAAGTTGTGGGTCATGATTTGGGGAAAATGGGAAATATCCGAAGTGCCCTTAATAAAAAGCTGAATAATTATTGCCAGTGACTATAATTCACTATATAACTCATAAGACACCCTATGTCTCATCACTATGAGTTGCAATCAAGATAGTAGCTAAAGGACCCCTCTCTAGTGACCCTATAATTCATACCATGTGACTCATCAGATGACCCTACGACTCGTAGGGTCCAAGTACTAGTTAAGATGGAAACACTTGGAGTGCACACTGGTTTGGCCACTTATAGGACCATACAACTCGTTTTGAGTATTTACAACTCATAACCACCAGTTGTAGTAAAGGAAGTAACATCAAGTTAGCACACTGGTCTAGCTATATGAAATACCCTGGGTTTGGGACCCTTAGAAAATTTCCTGGATTTTTGGATTCTAGGATACATACTACTTGAGGGTACCAGTCGTATGATGGGGTACAAGTGGTATGCCTTCCTATATATTAACTAGTGATGGTTGGTGGGTTGGATCCATTTCTAGAATGGATATGTCTTGGTTGGTATAAGTTGTATGGTTGGTGACGGGTTATAAGGATTGCATTTTTTCTTCAATAAATCTTAGACTTAGTAACATAAGTTGGATTTGAGTATGAGTGGCTTACTATGAGTGGTATTATAGGGTACAAGCCAAACAAAAGACTTGTATGGAAGACAGTGATCAAACCTCCTTTGATTCTATTCAGCCAGTGATATGGTTAGAGGTACTAATCGTATGGTTGGGTATAACTTCATTAAGGTAAAACATATGGTGGATAGTGTTGAGTCTATGGTGGTTTTTGAGGGTATAAGTGGTGGGTACCAATCATATTAGAGGGTACGACTGGTATAAGAGAGTCATACCATCTAAAGTGAATTTAAGTTGGGGGTAATCTGGACATTTTTCCACTTAGATACTTAAGGCCCTATGACTTACATCTCTATTGGGACACTATTTACCCTATTATTCTATTATTAAATACCTAGAAAGACTTTCTAATCCCCTATAAGGCTCTTGGATAAAAACAAAAGGCTAGGGTTTTATTTAGAGGATCAATTTGGGGCTTGTAAGAGTTATTTCTCTCGATCATCTTCATAATATAATGCATTTACTCCTTATTCATTGTTAGTTCTAACTAAAGGCATGCTTTATATGGTGTATTCGTGGAATGATTATTGTATGGTTTTGGGGTTTTCAAATATATGTTGGGGTTTTGGTATAAAATATTTGGTTATGGTTTTCCCAAGTTTTAATTATGTTTTTACATACTTTAATGGTGGTTTGGATAATTGATTGCATGGGTTAATTGGTAATTAGATTTGATTTGGGAACAATATGCCCCCAACATGTTTGATAAAATGCCTATGATGATCCTTTTACTATATTATTGGACTTTTAATGGAACTATTGCATGGTATGGTTTGGTAATAGAACCTTAAATAGTTTAGAATGAATAAATGGTAAGGGATAGTGGTCATGGTTATGGTTAATTAAATTTCCTTGTGGGGGTGGATGTGATTCTCCCAAGCAAACTTAATAATGGAACACTTGTAGGGTACACGGGATATCCCCAAGTTAACTTGATAATGTAATCTATTGGCACATGGAAATCCCTTTACATAAAAAGGTGGGATAAGGACATTTCTTGCAAGCTATATTTGTTATGATGATACCACTACATATAGCCTTGGTTAATAATAATGGCATAATTGTTTGCTTAGATAGTAACAATTTTAATTGTGCAATAATGGTGGGGTGTGATAGCTAACCATGAAGGTCCAAGTCTAATGAACGAACTCTAGAAACTCATGTTTTTCGACATAAAGGTTGGTTATAACGACCGTATATTATACTATGAGGTACATGGGAATCCTTTAAATGTACTATACATATGTAAATGGAGAGCGAAGGGTACTTAGGAATCCCCTACTCTTATAGTATCTCTAATTCGTGCAGCTACCGATATCGAGGCCTGTTTAGTTGGTTACACTGGACCCACATATCCCATGGGTGGTTCTAGAATGGTTAAGCTGCACATACCCAAGTTAATGGTTATCAATCCATGTAAAACCCGATTCTTTATCCTGGTATGGTTATATATACATATAGTTGTGTACATATGGTTGGTTTACTTAGTTTTACTGGGTGGTATTATTTTATTCTTATCCTGAGTTCATGCCAGCGTTTAGCCAGTAACCCATCTTGGGGCAGTTGTATCCCAACATGATGTAGAAACCAACCATTTTACTCCTCCTTCTCAGTGATCAAATCTTGGGATTAGCATGATTAGACTGAAGTGGTGAGCTTCCATACTTTGAAAGGCACCATTTCATATCACGAACATTATTTCTTATTTTAGTTATTTTATAGATATTGGTTTTGGCTATGGTTGGGGTCATGTCCTAACCAGATACTATTTTTCTTTTAGTTAAAGGCTTTTATGGAACTACTATGGGTTGGAATTGGAATTGGTATTCGGGCTGATACTATTTGAATGAATTTATGATTATTCCATCCTTTATTTTATGTTATGGAAAGGAACTTGATTTTATATTGGTTTGGTTATGGTTGTTGGTTGGTATTAGATGATTGGACTTGTTTTAGTTTGTCATAGTTATAGACCTATCCCAGAGTCTGGAATTAAACTCAACACTGTCTTGATTAGATGGTCAGAATTTATCTAACTCGGGGTATGCTTATTTGGAGATTGGGTTAGGTAATGGGGGTGGTCCCCATTCTTGGATGGACTTGGGATGCCTATTATTACAAGGCCCTAGTTCAGGTCATGTCAAGTTGGTATCAGAGCTTCAGGTTCTTATTCAATTGGGAGTCCACAGAGCTATGTCGAGTAGAATCTCTTTTAAGGGTGTGTAGCGGGCCACACTTATAAGGGAGAGGTTACAAGGCATTTAGCAATATTTTACTTTGTTGGTGTTCTTTTTTCAAGATTGGAGTCTAAGTCCTAGAATCTTCTTTTATCTTGTTTTTTTTGCTTTTCAGATCATGCCTCGATGATCTGGGAAATGTAACTCTTTTATCCCAACTGGGGATAATGTTAAAGGGACACATACTACTCAGGGGATCCATACTCGGTCTAGGGGTACAGTCCCTGACTTTTCTAGAGTTCCACTAGTTGTTATTAGTCATTTTTAGGGTGAGGTCACTATTGCAGAATTTTGCCAATTAATTTATATTATTAATCAGTTGGTTGCTACCCAGGCTGAGCGGGGTACACCTTGTGTTTTATTTATTAAGGCCACAAGAGTTGGCCAGCTTATGAAGATGAATCTTTATGAAGATGAGTCCTCTTACTTTTATTGGTGTGAAGGTGGAGGATGATATTCAAAACTTCTTGGATGAAATGGAGAAAATCTTCAGGGTGATGCATGCCGCGAATATGGAATGGGTGAATTCTACTACTTAATAGCTTAAGGATATGGCGTATCAATGGGATACAGTGAGAGGTGAAGTTGAGGAGTTAACTTTATAGGAGACTTTCTCTAATGCTTTTCTAGATTGCTTCTTTCCTAAGGAGTTAAGGAAAGCAAAGGTAGAGGAATTTGTTAATCTGAGACAAGGGAAAATATCTATCAAGGAATATGCCTTGAAATTTCTTCAGCTGTTAAGGTATGCTCCAAAATTGCTGTCTGATATAAGGGCAAGGATAAGAAAGTTTACTTCTTGACGGTCTTGGGATTTGATCCTTGAAAGCAAGATTGGATTGCTGATTAAGGCATGCACATTTCTAGTTTGGTGGTTCATATGTAACAGATAGAGGGGGAAAAGAAAAATATACTGAGTTTGGGGAAAGGCGGGGTAATAAGTTTAGGTTATTTGAACAGGGCAGTGCTCAATAATAAGGTGGTCGGGATAGTGATAAGTGGCCAAAGAAAAAGTAAGGGAGTTTTGGTTCCTTCTCTATAACTAGTACTTCTTACTCAAAATAGTCGAGTGATAGGCGTTAGTAGGGTGGTGATAATTTTTTAGCACAGGGTTCTTAGTATCAGGAGAGTGGGGCTCAGTTGGCCTCATCAAGCCCTTCTTATTGATTTTATAGTAGGTTGTATTAGGGTTTCTATGATGAGGGAAGGGACAAATGTTTTAAAAATTTAGCCAAGCCATATTTTTAGAAACTATTTAGTTAGGAAGGGTCCTTCAGGAGCGAGTAAGGCTCCAGTTGCATCATCTTCTGCTCTTGCACCAAAAGGGTTCTACTTCTACATCTGTCTCTACTTTTGGTACCAATGCAGATTGAAATAGGTTATCTGCTCTTGCTACTCAGTAGGAATCTGAGGCATCACCTGATGTTGTTACTGGTATGTGACAACTCTTTTTTCATGATGTGTATTATTTGCTTGATATGGGATCCATTATCTCTTAAGTGACCCTATTTGTGGCTGTGTATTTTGGTTTTGATCTCGAGGTTATTTTTGATCCCTTATCTATTTCTACCCCGGTATGTGACTCGGTGGTTCCTAAAAGAGTGTATAGGGTGTGTGTGGTGTCTGTTGGTAGTAGGAAACTTTGGTTGATTTATTTCAACTTGATATAGTAGATTTTGATGTTATTATGGGGATGGATTAGTTAAACTCTTCTTACGCGCCCCCTTGGATTATCGAACCCATAAGGTTACCTTTAGGTTCTCTGGTGAACTGGTTATTGAGTAGGAGGGTGGTTCCCTAGCTCTTAGGGGGAGGTTTATTTCATTTCTTAGAGTTCATTGATTAATCTCCAAAGGGTGTCTCTATCACCTAGTCTAAGTTAAAGATTCCAACTCGAAGGTCCTTTTTTATATTTGGTTCAGTGGTAAATGAGTTTCTTGAGGTCATTTTGGATGATCTTCCTGGTGTTCCTACGGATAAGGAGATTGAGTTTAGCATTAATTTGGTTCTGGACACTCATCCAATATCTATTCTTTGTTAGAGAATGGATCTGGTTGAGTTGAGGGAACTGAATGAGCAATTTAAGGATCTTTTGGATAAGGGTTTCATCCATCCTAGTGTATCCCCGTGGGGTGCACCGGGGTTATTTATTTGAAAGAAATATGGTTCCCTTTGGATGTGCATTGACTATAGACAATTGAACAAGGTAAGGGCTAAGAACAAGTATCCTCTCCCAAGGATAAATGTCTTATTTGATCAGTTGCAAGATGCCAAATTCTTTTCTATAATAGATCTTTAGTCAGGATATCATAAGCTTAAGATTAGGGAGGAGGATATCCTTAAGATAACTTTTCGTACGTGGTATAGGTAATTTGAGTTCCTAGTGATGTCATTTGGTTTGGCTAATGCCCTGACGACACTTATGGATTCGATGAATAGGGTTTATAGGCAGTTTCTAAATCTTTTTTATCATTGTGTTCATTGATCACATCTTTATGAATTCTAGGAGTGAGGTGGGTTATGATAATCACCTCCGTGTGTTGCTGCAAACCTTAAAGAAGCAACAGTTGTATGCCAAATTCTCTAAGTGTGAGTTTTGTTGAATGTTGTGACCAATTTAGAGATTCTTGGATTTGGTGGGTATTATAAGCGATTCATGGAAGGTTTCTTGATGATAGCTACCCCATTGTCTAGGTTGACTTAGAAGAAGGTAAAGTTTTCTTGGTCGGATGCTTGTGAGGGGAGTTTCAAGAAGATTAAGGATAAGCTAACTTTTGCTCCAGTTTTGACATTGCCTGAAGGTAAAGAGAGGTTTGTGCTTTATTGTGATATGTCCCGGGTGGGACTTTGTTGCATTTTGACGCAGCATGGTAAGGTAATTTCCTATACTTTCAGGCAATTGAAGGTGCATGAAAAAGATTATCCTACTCATGATTTGGAGCTTTTAGCGGTGGTTTTTGCTCTGAAAATCTAGCGGCATTGTCTATATGGAGTGCACATGGACATCATTTCTGATCATAAGAGTCTACGGTATGTGTTCACTCAAAATGAACTAAATCTCAGGCAGAGAATATAGTTGGAGCTTCTCAAGGAATATGATATGAGTCTTCACTGCCATTCAGGTAAAGCTAATATAGTTGTTGATGCTCTTAATAGGTTGTCCATGGGGAGTTTAGTAAATGTGGATAAAGAGAAGCGGGAATTGGTGAAAGATATTCACTGTTTAGTTAATATTTGAGTTCTTCTCTTATACCCCAATGATGGTGGTGTAATGGTACAGAAAGTGGTTTGGTCATCTCTTGGTGCAGAGATTAAGGAAAAAAAATACTGGATCCTATCTTGATAAAAATCAAGGGTGATATAGGTAGGAAAAAGGTAATGGTATTTAAGATTAGCGGTGAAGGTACCTTATAGTACCAAGGGAGGTTATGTGTTCTTGATATTGATGGTTTACGAGAAAAGGTATTGACTGAGGTGCATGAATTGTGCTATGTTGTTCATCTTGGTTTGACAAAAATGTATCATGATCTCAAGGAGATATATAATTAGAATGGTATGAAGAAAGATGTGGCTAATTTTGTGGCCAAATATTTGGTGTGTCAATAAGTGAAAGTTGAGCACATAAGGCCTGGGGGTTTGTATTAGGAGATTGATTTTCCTGAATGGAAATAGAAGGTAATCATTATAGATTTTGCTACTGGTCTTTCTCGGTCTCGAAATCAATTTGATTTGATTTGGGTTATCGTGGATAGGATGACAAAGTCCACTCTCTTCTTATTGGTGCAGACTAACTTTTTGGCTGAAGATTATGCGTGGTTATATCTTCATGAGCTTGTAAAGATACACGAGGTGCTAGTTTTGATTATCTCTAATCGTGGGACATAGTTTTTATCTCGCTTCTGGTAGTCTTTTTAGAAAGGGTTGGGTAGTAAGGTTAGTTTGAGTACTATTTTTCATCCACAAATGGATGGGCAAGTAGAGAGGACTATTTAGACAATGAAGGCCATGCTTTGTATGTGTGTGATTGATTATGGTTGTAAATGGGTTGAGAATCTACCTTTGGTAGAGTTTGCTTCTAACAATTGCTATCATTCTAGCATTAGAATGGCCCCTTTTGAGGCATTGTATTGTAGGAGGTTTAGATCTCCTATTGGTTGGTTTAAACTTGGCTAGGAAGATTCGTTCAGTACGAATTTGGTTGATAAGGCTATGGAAAAAGTGAAGGTGATTTGGGAGAGGCTTAAGGTTGCCCAAAGTCGCCAAAAGTCTAATACGAATGTCAGGCATAGAGACTTAGAATTCAAGGTTGGGGATAAGGTGTTCCTAGAGGTATCTCCCATGAAGGGAGTGATATGGTTTGGTAAAAAGGGGAAGCTTAGTCCCCGGTATATTGGTCCTTATGTGGTTTTTCGGAGGCTTGGTAACATGTCGTATGAATTAGATTTGCCATCTAGTTTGAGCTCCATTCATATGGTATTTCATGTCTATGTTTAGAAAGTTTCTTGGTGATCCTTGTCCGGTGGTTTCTTTGAAAATATTGGGTATCTTAGATTCTCTATCTGATGAAGAGGTCCCAGTTGAGATCTTGGATTGGCAGGTTCGTCGTTATGGACCAAGGATATGTCCCCGAAGAAGATTCTATGGTGGAACCACAAGGTGGAAGAGGCTATATGGGAAGCGAAAGCAGAAATGAAATCCAAATATACGCATTTGTTCTCTGCTCTAGATATTTGTGTGGAAGGTATGTGTTATTGATCAAATCTTAGTTTTCAAACTTGGTTAAAGGATGGATTAATATTTGATAATGTAAATTAATTGTGCTTGTGTTTGACCTATCCTTTTCGTAATTCGGGGATGAATGATCCTAGTGGGGGAGACTAAATCATCCTAGGTTTGGGATCCTTAGAAAATTTCCTGGACTTTTAGATTCTAGGCGACTTATGGGTACCAGTTGTATGATGGGGGTACTAGTGGTATGCCTTGGTCGTATGTTAACCAGTGATGGTTGGTGGGTTGGATTGGTTTCTGGAATGGGTACGACATGGTTGGTATGAGTCGTATGGTTGGTGATAGGTCGTATGGTTTGGGATTTACCTTCACTCAATTTGAGACTTAGTAACTTAAGTTGGATCTGAGTATAAGTGGCTCACCATGAGCAGTAAGATGGGGTAGGGGTCGTACCACAAACTTATATTAAAGACAGTGATCAAACCTCTTTCGATTTTATTCTGCTAGGGATAAGTTTAAGGGTGCTAATCGTATGGTTGGGTACGACTTGGTTTGGCTAAGTCATATGGTGGACAATGTTGGGTCCAAGGGGGAGGCCTAGAGTATGAGTGATGGGTACCACTCGTATTGGAGGGTACGACTGGTATGGGAGAGTCGTACCATCTGACGAGAATTTTAAGTAGTTAAGTTGCGGGTAATCTGGACATTTCCCCACATAGCCACTTAAGGCCCCCACAAATTATATCACTATTGGGACATCATTTACCCTATTATTCTAATCTTAAACACTTAGAAATACTCTCTAATCCTCTCTAAGGCTCTTGGGTAAATGAAGGCTGGGTTTTCATCTAAAAGATCAATTTTTGGCTTGTAAGAGTGATTTCTCTCGATCATCTTCGTAATCTAATGCATGTACTCCTCATTCATTGTTAGTTCCATCTAAAGGCATGTTTTATACAATGTATTTATGGTATGATTATTGCATGGTTTTGGGGTTTTCAAATATATGTTAGGGTTTTGGTATAAAATGTTTGGTTATGGTTTTCCTAACTTATAATTGTATTTTTACATGCTTTAATAGTGGTTTGGAAAATTGGTTGCATGGGCTAATTGATAATAAGATTTGGATTTGGGAACACTATGGCCCCAACATGTTTGATAAAATGCCTATAATGATGCTTTTACTATATTATTTGACATTTAGTAGAACTATTGGATGGTATGGCTTGGTAATGGAACGCTCAATGGTTTAAATGGCTTGGAATGGCTAAATGGTAAGGGTTAGTAGTCATGGTTATGGTTAATTAAACTTCCTTATGGGGTACATGGGATTCCCCCGAGCAAACTTAATGATGGAACACTTGTGGGGTACATAGGTTTCCCCTAAGTAAACTTGATAATGTAATCTTTGGGTACATGAGAATCCTTTTACACAAAAAGGTGGGCTAAGGACATTTCTTGCAAGCTATAGTTGGTATGATGATACCACTACTTAGAGCCTTGGTTAATAATAATTTCATAATGGTTTTGTTGGATGGTAATCATTTTAGTTGTCC
>NC_061121.1:176362734-176436175 GCF_002878395.1 Capsicum annuum | reverse complement strand
CTCGAAAACACACCTTTTAGATTCAACAGCTGGATAATTGCACTGGTAATATCAAACTTAACATTTGAGGGTAAAGTAGGTTGAACAATAGTTCCTGTCTCAGGAGGCTCAACATATCCTATGTCCTCATCTTCATGTATGGTGGTAGATACTGATAGGCTGGGATCACTCAAGCTCTTCCACCATGTGCTCTATCTCGCTCACCATTAGGTGCTGCTCAATGATCAGCTACTTGTTTTGGCCTGGCTGGCTCTGCCTACTAAGCCAATTGAGCTTTCTCAGCTGGTCTTCTTTATTGTTTAGCTACCTCTTCTAACAAAACTCTATAAGTTTATTTGCAATATCTTGTGGATCACCTGGAGAAGGGGGAAGTATAGCAAGAGGGGCATCCCGAGCCCCTTCTACGTCGCCTGCCTATACTTGTTCACTTATCGTACTATTAGGCCGTAGTAGTCTTTCTAGTTCTAGATTCAATGGGAGCAAGGGATTTCTTGAACTCCTAGTGTTAGACATACATCGACGTATACCCAACTAAAATAGAAAATTAAAACCTAAAACTTCAACAAATCCAATCAAATAACTCAACACCGTATTCCCCGACAATGATGAAAAAATTTGATGTCGTCCCCAAAGGGAATGCATGGAATTATATCTCAAACTTAATAAAATTACAGTTAGTGCAAAAAAGTAAATAGGGGGATTTGGAAGTCACAGTAACACGTAACCAAATGTGAGTGCTTGAGGTAGTAAATAATAAAAGATGAACATAGGACTATGTTCCCCCAGGTTTCTAATTCCATAAGATTCTCGTACACCTATCCCACTGAACTACATGCAAAGTTGACAAGTTATGTATTATCAACCGTCTTATGAACTCATTGATAAATCTTACCCTTCAACTTTTGAGTCTAAGGGCATCTCCTTACTATCCGTTGTTCTTGACCTCGGTACAACTATCACCTTTTGGGTTTCAAGTTGATTAGACGAGGGTTGATAGCCTTAAATCACTGTTGTAACCTCCTTTATCCAATTCTAAACTCCCTTGTAAGGATGATCTTTACAGGCAATTCCCAATCTTTCGTAGTAGCTTGATGATGAAGGAGATATTAATACACGTAGCCATAGCAAAATAGATGAATCTCCCACTTCCACTGCGTTGTTAACCTGCCAAGGTTCCCACAACCTTAGTCAAGGAAATTATCCACTCATGCTTATGCAATAATCCATGGAAATCAATAAAGAAGATATGTAATTAATTGCATAATTGTTAAAGAGTAAAATACAAAACCAAAAACCCAATAACAAAAATATCTAGAGTATCATGAAGTCAAAGTATGACAAAAAGTATTAAAAGTGCATAACATAATATAGGAATCATTGCATACAAAATCTGATAAGTTATGTACCATCAACTGTCTTGTAGACTCATTGACGAATTTCACCCTTTACCTTTTGAGTCTCAGAATATCTCTCTACTATCCCTTATCCTAGATCCCAGTTAAGTATCACCTTGTGGGTCTCAAGTTATTATATAAAACTAATTAGGTTAAGAAGATAATACTAGTAAGCTTGTTTCGACAATTCACTCCAAATTACTGTTGTCATTATCTTTTCCTACTCCCTTCCCCTTTTGGAGTGAATAGGAATATCAAGGTGGGATCCAAATTCTTGCAACTACTAAGATAATGATTAAACTAAAGATAATACAACACATGCATGGGTACTAATTCAGAATAGCTTCAAACTTCACCTACTTCATCAATCTGCCAGGGTTTCCACAACCCTAACTAAAGGTTTTAGCCACTCATGCAAGTGATACAACCCATGGATTTCATAATTAAAAGCAATAAAGTAGTATCACAATAATTAATGATCAAATCCCAAAGTCAAAAACTAAATTATCAACCAAAATCACCAATACAAGAATTCCAAAGATCACAATATGTTATAGTTTGTAAGATAATATCAAAGTGCGTAACCTTAACTAAAAACACATAAAGTATATTTACAGTACATGAGGAAACCCTAAAAATCAAACCTGAATGAAAAAAGAAAAACGAAGTCGGTGGCCACTTACTTGGGCCACTTACGGTCGATAAGTACTACTTACGGTCCACAAGTGGACCAAGGTAAATGCCAGAAAATTAGCCTGAAGCTTTGCACTCTCTGGATCTGGAATTCTGGCACTTACCTTAGCCATTTACGGTCCACAAGTGGACCCAGGTAAGTGCCAGAGTTTTCAAACTCCTGCAACCAAGCATTTGAATTTTATGTTCTGGTATATTCTTTGGTCACAAACTCTCGATAAGTGCCATATACGCCCAAAAAAGTCTCAAGTAAGTAGCCAAAAACCTTATTTTCCATCTTTTTCTTGAACTTAGCATCCAAAACCTAATTTCCTACAAAACATACCTAAAACATATTATATCTAACCAAACAACCTAAGAATCATGCATATTTTCGTAGTTTTAAGCATCAAAAGTTCTATAATTGTCGTCCCTTCCTATATCACAAGTGAAAACCAACTGTGTGTATATATGAGGCACAATAGTATGACAAAAAGGAATCAAGTGATAGAAATTACATTAGAAATAGACAACCATGCATATATAGAAGTTAAACTTACTCAAACAAGTATGCAACTAGCAATACAACTCATGTGCCCTCACGTCAAAGAAGTCCCATTTCACTCATATGGAATAATGCATGTCAATGCGGGGATGGTCATGAGACACTCACGCTCACAAGATAAGTTCTAACTAATACATGTCAAATACCATAGGTTTTCCCTTATTTTTAACACCTAGGCTTTCAGATAGTCAAGTCAGGATCACTATAAGGCTTTTCTCGTCCTGTAATATAGGCTTGAAGGCTCGTGTGGTACATATAAATATCAAGTGACTAAGCCTCTTGGTACCACACCAACTATGGGGTCTCACTTGTTAACCATTTTTTTACTTTATTTCTGCCATTATTTATCCTTTTTTATTATAAAGGACATTTAGGTTGGGTATTTTGTTTTTATTCTTTTTCACTTTTTTTTTTCTTTTATTTTTTTCTTTTCATTTCCTTTTTTTGCTAAAACACCTAACCCTACTTTCTTCTTTTTTATTTTCCCCTTTTTCATACCCACTATACATTACAGACCCCTATGTAGCATCGTTAACTTAGGCAATTTTCCTGAGTTGAGGTGGACAATATCTAAGGAGGACCAGGGCCAAAATAGGTTCAATTTAACACAACAAGGAAGGTGAAAGGTGAAAACAAAGAAATAGGATAGAAAGCTCAAAAATTGATCAAGGGATACTATTTTACAATGGGAAGGTCATTTAGTCTAAAAGTGGACTAAAATAAAAAAATGGCCTATGATCCTTTCCTAACCGGTTATCCTACAACCCAGGTAAGACCAACCGGGCAAGTTCTGGATTTAACACACAAAGCGAACTAGGTAGTATCTCATACACACATGGCACAATACTATATCACAAACTACTACCTATCTGGTTCATGCAATTGTTAGCTAAGGTTATCATGTACCTAATTCTAATGCCATAACAAGATCCGTGAAGGTCAAATATATATGCATCACACATAGTTGAAAGACTACTTTTGGAGGGGTTTTTATTTTTAATTTTTTCAAAATCAAAATCAAAACATTACAACTAACCTAGATACCTAAAAGTCACCTAGTTAAACAAAAATACATCACGACATGAAATAAATACATCACAAAATAAATTTAATCTTAGATATACCGGTTCTGCAACCATACTGCGGTCGACGGGAAACAAAGAACACGACAACAAAAATCTATGATGGCTATGGTTTGCCCCCACCCCTAACTAAAAAATTACATATTATCCCCAATGTACAAAAATAAAGTAAAACCAAGGAAAGTGAGAACATACCTGGGACACACTAAGCATTGGTGTCATTGGCATCCCTAGATGGGGGTTTATCTACTGGCGATGGCGGTGGTGGTGGTGATGCACTATTAGAGGAGATCCACTGCTATCTCATCATGTCTCCACCTCTCAACAAATGCAGTCTCATAAGAATCATAGGTGGCTCTTTTTAGGGCCTGCTAATATGACTTAGCTGGATCCTGCAAGTTTTACTCCGACCTCTCTTGGTCCCAACAATGGGGACTACCTCATAATACTTCACAAAAGGTCAAAATGTCTGGGTCTAGGCAGAGGTACCGGTTGTACAACTAGGGGTATAATCAATGGAATGGCTGATATGTGGCTCTCAGTCAGCGAGCGCACCTTGACTTTAAGTGTGTGCATCTCCTTTATAATAGATCCTAGATCTGGTGGCTCAATCACAATAAACCTATCTACTAGATATCTCTCAAAAGCATCAATATATATATATAGATCAACATATAGCTGTGACATTGCAACTGCGTGCACAGACTCCCATCTAGCCTCTTCCATCTCTAGTTTATTACAGACCCATGGTTGAATCTTCCCATATAAAGTCTCCACCTCTATCTCTACGTTCTCAAGTAGTCTAGTGGTGGAACTATGACTGTCCACTAAGCTCTGCAAAAATTCGAAGGAAACTAATACCATACTTGATGCAACAACTGAAGTGGATGGGTGAGTGGGTCCTGAAGATACTCCACCCAGCTCTGAGGTGAAAGCTAGGTCTGATTTAAATATCGCTAGGGTCCCCTTATCCTATGTAGTCACCTCAGGATCCTCTCTCTTTCCCCCCATCTAAAAATCTATACTAGCTTTCATGTCCTCTCTCTGTATATCACTAGGCTCTATAAAAACTGAAGGGCCCTGTCTTAAGGTACTATGATAGGTTCACTAGGTCTCTTGAGAAGGACCGGTGTGCCAGATATGTCATCATCTTTTTCTGTGCAGTGGGTGTCACCTATAGTCTCTCATCAACTCCCAACATATTTGGTACACTCGCATTATCACAGAATATCTGAATAAGTCAAGGAAATGGCATAGTCATCATCTCTGCAAAGGTTCTCTCATGAATCTTATGCCGAATAATAGTTGAAAAATAAATGTCATACTCGGCCATCATACTAGCAAACATAGTGGCTCTATCACAATCAATATATTATCCGATGCCTTACAAACCCTTATCTTAATCCTAGTTAACTATTACCTTTTGAGTCTCTACTTATTAGATTAAATCTAACCATCTTACTTAGATAAAACCTAGAAGCATGGATCGACAGTTAAACTCCAAATTACTACTGTCTTTATCTTTTTCTAGTCACTAGGCCTATATTGGAGTACGCAGCAATATCTAGGAGAGATCCTACCTGTTCCGCCATTAAGAAAACTATTATAATGAATATGAATCAATGTATGCATGGGTATCGGTTTAGAACAACAACAATACTTCCCCTACTTTGCCAATCTGTCAGGGTTTCCGTAACCTTAGCTATGAGTTTTAGCTGCTCATGCTTGTGAAGAAATCAGTATCATTCATAATCAAAAGCATAGATGAAATCACACTGATAAGAAGTATAAAAACCCACAACCATAACTGGATTAATCAACTGAAGTCAATATAAGAGAATCCCAAGATCAAAATTATATCTCAGAATCAGAATATGTTTATGAGTATCAAAAGTGCGTAACTCATACTAAAAACACATAAAGGATATTTATAGTACATAAGAAAACCCTAAAACCAAAGCCCAAATAAAATAGGAGAAAATAGGGTCGGTGGACATATGTGGTCTGTACTTGTGTCCTGACCCTGGGCACAGGTAGTACCTCCGGTCAGCAGGGTGAGTACAGGTACAAGTTACAAGTACCGAATAGAAAAAATCCTACAAGTCAGCTCTCAAGATTTTGGACTTCTTGTACTTGCTTTGCCTACTTGCGGCCCATGGGTCCTACTTGCAGTCTACATGTGTCACGACCCAATTTCTCAGGTTATGATGGCGCCTACCATAACTGACTAGTAGGAAAGCCAACCCGTAGTCTGAAATGGCTAGTATTTGACTACTCAATGATATAAGGAAAAAAATGCAGAATAAATGACATAAAGATAAACACATAATAGAATCCCAAAACCTGGTGGTATCAGTACAAAAGCTTCTAAATATAATAAGAGTACAAAAGTGAACTATCAAGAGAATTACCCTGATATGACTTATCTCTGCATACAACTTAGAGATTAGTCCACTATATAAAAGAGAGATGAGTAATACGCCGAATGTCAGGAGCTCATTCTAAGTCTCTAAACCATAGATGCTCTGCACGAGACACATGTCAATGGCGATAACTCATACTATAATCCGCAAGCTGCAAAAGTGTAGTATGAGAACCAAACAAATGGTATTCAGTAGGCAACTGCAAACGGAACTCCAAAGATAAAGCAGATATATACAGCATATAAATAGAATAAAAAATACACCCAAGAGTCCAAAAATCATATCACAAGTCAATGAGATAATAAGGGAAAACTATCCTGTTTAGGTCCAAGAGACTAACATAATAAGACTAAGGAAGCATTAAGGGTGAACTATTCTATTCCAGCTACATTTAATAGATGTCAATTCTATATTGTATATCCCAAGCCAATATACGAATAAAGGGCGAATGAAAGATATATAGAAATATACAAGGCGAAGAAATGAATATACAATAAGAACAAACTAAGGAAGGGATATACGATAATGACATATTTCATATAGCTAGATATATATAAATATATACATATAAACGTGAGGCCATATCAAAGCATAACCTAGATCATCATATTCTCATATTAATACCTCATTAGAGTACAATCAGGATTTAATACCATCATACTCAGGGTTTCTAATCCATATGGATAGACATGATATAATTATACAAAATAATGTAATCATAAGATAAAAGAGGTTGAATACATACCTCAAATCCCAATACTAGATCAATGACCAATCTATCATAAATTAGACATAGTAATGATCATAACAATGATAATAACAATATCAATATCAACATGAATAACTAGCTACTCCGACCAACCAAATACCTAGACGAGCATAAACATACCCCCACCACCCCAGATTCAGAAGGTTAAATTAATACACAACAACACAAGGCATATTCTTCACCCATATTTATGCAACTATCCCATACCAGCTGATAGACATAGGCGTATATGATAATAGTCGATGCGCATGTAGGAATGAATGCAAGGTACACAATCAATATCACAACTCATCATAACTGCCATCGTCATGACTATTATCATCGTAATCAACCTCCATCCTTTCTAGGTATCAATATCATATCATAGTATCCTCCAGCCTTATCGGATATCAATGTATCACAAGAGTATCATTCGGCCTTGTCGGGTATTAATATATCATCATAGTATTCTCCGATCTTGTCGGGTATCAATATATCATCATATTATCCTCCGGCCTTTCCAAATATCAATATATCATCATAGTATCCTCCAGTATTGTCGAGTATCAATATATCATCCTAGTATTCTCTGGCCTTGCTGGGTATCAATATATCATCATAGTATCCTCCGACCTTGCTGGTTATCAGTATATCATCATAGTATCCTCCAGCCTTCCCGAGTATCAATATATCATCATAGTATTTTTTGGCCTTGCTGAGTATTAATATATCATCATCAATTAACGTAAAAGAATAACATAAATCAAGTACTCATAACCATAAATGTAACACCATAAAGATAACTATCTCATCAATATATTCTATCTACCCATTGTTAACTAACCAGTACTCATTATAGCATCGCTAATTCACTAGTCATCATATAGTAAAAGACCACTATCATCATTCAAACACTTATCAACCTATATCCGTTAATCATTATTAACTAGTTATCTCTTATCACTAACCTATTTTATTATCTAACCTCATTAATACACAAATCCTCATTTAACAACTAAACGACATCGTAAACTTAGTCATTAATAAGAACTAATCTTCATCTATGCTAAACTCAACAACACTATTAACCATGCATCAACTATCGCTAGGTACCATAATTCAACTACACAAGGTTCATTAGCTAGTTCATTAAACTCCTAGTCATCAAGTTCTTTAGTCATCTAATAGGCAACTAATTACCACATAACTTAACCCTTAATTAGGAAGAACAATTATACGATCACATCATATATAAAATCACATTAATTAATGATACAATAATTATGAAAGCACCAAATATATGCATGCCATCACTAGTATTCAATCAGTAGAATAATAAGAATCTTACTGCATCTTTCTCCATCCTATAATGGAGAGATATGTATATGCACGTACATATAACTTTATAAACTATAACTACATCCTTTACAAGGATAAAAACTTTCCGGATATCCAACTATTATCTTAACATGGTCTTCGGCCCAATAATATATTCGAAATAATCACAATAACATAATCATGGCCTTTGACCCATATACATAGCTGGAACTCATATCTATAATTATATTTATAAGCCATAGCATATCTCTAATCATCTCCCTGATATAAGGCATCTCGCATAAATGAGGTATGATCTCAATAAGCATATAATATCTCATATCAATAGGTCACACATCATGACTGTAAGGAATATCACCTCTCTAGGCCAATCATCATATCTAAGAGGCAATAGCATCTTTAAAGGCCCAATATCGCACCTAAGAGAAATTAACATCTCTATAGGCCATTAATCATAATTCGAGAAAAGTCATCAAATTTATTAATTCACCAAGAAAATCTCATATATAAGGCTCATTAGTCTCAATTAGGCTTGACATTCGCAACTAAGACCAAAAGGGCTTATACAAGTTTTGGCCTAAGTGGGACGGACGAACCCGCTTCTAGTCCTTAATTTCTATATTTAGGAAGTATACTCCCCTAAACTAGGCTAAGGTATCTAGTTAAATTTTATATGTCAAGTAAGTCAAATACAATCCTAATATAGGAACTTTGTCTAAAAATATGAGCATTTAAGTCAACTCTACCCAAATTACGGTTTCAAGACCACTAGACTAGCTCAACTAAGGTTAATCATACTACCCATGATTTTAACACTTTAACCACATCCCAAACCTAGAATCCTATCATATTTATGCTACAAATTAGTCAAATCCTGGGAGAAGGCAATAGGATTATAAAAGGTCATAAACAATCCACCTTATGGGTCCAAAACCCTCATCTAATTTCCTAAACATCAATATTCAATGCTAAGTCATTCTATGCATAATCAAAACTAATATTCACATTCATACACAATATATATCAAACAACATTTACGAAGAAGAGTAGGCAAAAGTCTACCTCAAGGCCAAACTGCAAAACCTCAAATCATTTTCCATGTGCCTATCTTTAATTCAAAATCCTAAAATGCCATCACAATATCAAAATAGAAATCTACTCATCAATATGAGTCTAATTATATCAATATTGATTACTTTTGGTTTGGGGTCAAAATAGATCCTCGGAATAGGTTCCCAAAAAAAAGGGCAAAATTGAAACTTTACTTCAAAAACGTGTTCCTCATATTTTTAGAAACCTATAACTAAAAAAATCCAAGTCAAATCGAGTCAAAAAACGAGGGTCAAATTGAAGAAAAATCATTTTTGAGCTTTACTGGGTAAAATCATTGAATTCCGGATTAAAATCATGAATCAGAGTTGCTTTGAAGGTTAAATTAATGAAAAACTAGTAAATCTAAGATAAAAAATATTATTCAAGTGAAAAAGAGTGAAATTGGGGTTTAAAATCAAGCCCTAATATTCTTGGGGTTTTGAGTATTTAATCAAGAAATTTATAAGAAAAGGGTGAATTCTTACCTTAAATTCATAATAGAATCAAGAATTAGATAATCTAGCTTCCCGAGATTTCATTAGTTCACTTTTAATCTCCCACACTATTTTAGGGTTTAACTCTCACTAGGAAAGATGAAATGTGAGCAAAAAGAGCTAAAAACTACTTTAAATTGTGCAAAAAAATCTGCACAGGTTTTCCCCTTTCGAACAGACTTCGATGAGGTGCTCGAAATTCGTTCGGAGTCCGAAATACACAAATAAACTATATAACCACACTAAATTTGGCGCTCCAAACTTAATGACGATATCAAATTTTCAAAAAATATTGTTTTCACTAAGTTGATCCCCAAAATCCGAAATCATAATTTTTCAAATCGAGGGTCAAAATGAGATTTAAAAGCTGTAAAATCACACTAAATATGTTATCATCCTAAAATAGATATTTTGGATCTGCTGGAGAAGTCGTATTTTTCATTTGAGGTTATTTCAGCCAAATATGGGTCCCACACCCATATTCCTAATTTTCCAACTTTTCGATCAATAGGTCGAAATAAACTCAGGTTCATTGGGACCCGAACCAAAGGTCTACCTAGCCTAAAATCAATATTCTAGATATGCTGGTGCATTAGAATTTGCATTTGAGATTATTTCATTGAAGTTTTTGCCTGGTGGCCATTTGAAACCAGCAAAGACTTCAAAATAGGAAATTGGCTCTAAAATTCAAATGAACTGCCCGATAACCGAACTGTTAGTGCCAACAAGTCATAAATGACTTTGGGCAGCTATGGAGAAGCTCAAACAATGGAAATAAATATAAATATAGAAAATAACCTATAGGGTCATTACAATATGTTGACTTAGTAAGTGCCGGGAGTTATCTTTTCAACTCTTCTTAAATTCTCGAACATGCTTTGATCATAAACAAGCTGAAAAGTGTCCCAAACATCTAAATTGATCCAAAAAGTTGCCAAAAACACCTTTTCTATCTTTTCCAAGAAATTAGCATCCAAAAAATGGTCTCATGAAAATCATACCTAAAGAGCATTATATCTAAAAAAATAACCTTAGAAACTTACATATTTTCCTTGTTTTAAGCATCGAAAGTGCTATATTTTTATAGCACATCAACACCCTCAACTTAGAATGTTTGCATGTCCTGAAGCAATAAAACATAATAAAAACAAAAATCACACTTAACTAGGATAATCTAAGCTATTTAAGGCAGCCAATCAACACTTTAAACTCAAATTACAACATCCCCCTCATATCTCTCTTTTCAAATCCAACTATGTAAGAATATGAAGAACAACAATGTGACACAATGGGATCAAAGTATGGCAATTACATTAGCAACAGACAACCACTCATATATATAAGTTATAATACCCCAAAACAAGAAAATAGCTAGCAATGTGACTTAAGTTCCCTCACAACAAGGATGTCTCACTCACTCATATGAAATAATGCATGTCAATTCAGGGTCGGCAGGAGACACTCTCTCTCAAAAGAGAATTTCCAATCAATGTGTATCAAATACCATAGGCTTGCCCTGATTTTCCTTACCTTAATATTCAGATAGTCATGTTAAGATCACTATAGGACTTTTCTCGACTTGTAATGTAGGCTTGGGGGATAGTATGATACATATGGACATATCTAGTGACTAATCCTCCTTGGCACTACACTAACCTTGGGGTCTCACTTACTAGCCAATTTTATTTTTTTCCACCCTTATTTCTCCCTTTTTATTCCTTATTACACATTTAGGCTAGGTGTGGTATTTTATTATTTTTTTCTTTTTTATAATTTATCTTTTTTTCTTTATTTACCAAACCCAACCCTCCTAACGTTTTCTCTTATTTTATCCTTCTTCATACCCATTTTACACTATGCACCCCTATGATAGCGACCCTCAACTTAGGCATTTTGCCTGAGTTAAGGTGTATGATGTTTAAGGAGAAATAGGGACAAAATAGGTTCATTGTAATATAAATGGGAAGGTGAATGGTGAAACAAGAAAAATAGGCTTACAATGCTCAAAATAGGGATCAAGGGATATAATTCACACATGGAAGGTCATTTAGGCTAAAAGTGGGCTAAAATAAAAATGAACTACGATCCTTTCCTAACTGACTATCCTTCAACCTAGGTTAGACTAACTAGGCAAGTTCTAAATTCAATACACAAAGGGAACTAGGTAGAATCTCACACACACATGGCATAGAGTCAATATTACCAACTACTACCTATCTAGTTTATGCAATTGTCAGCAACCGATTATCATGTTCCTAATTCTAAACCGCAACAAGATCCACAATGTTCACATATATATACATTCATATAGTTCTAAAACACAAAATTTTGGAGGGGTATCAAAAATCAACAAAAATATTGCTACTGCCCTAAATAGTTAAAAATCTTCTAATTACATAAATACAAAACACAATACAAAGTAAAACACAATAAGAAATTATTCTATACATGCCTGTTCTACAACCATACTGCAATCGATAGGAAAAAAAGCACAAAAACAAAAACCTTTGGTGGAATTGTATGCCCACCCCCAAATAAAAACTATGCACTGCCCTTAATGTACTAACCTAAAACATAGGGAAGTGAGAACATACTCGGGACACACTAGGCGCTTGAGTCATCAGCATTCCCAGATAGGGACATATCAGCTGGCGGAGGAAATGGTGGTGGTGATGCACTACTAGACGATGCACCCATTGCTATAGATTTATGCCTCAGCCTATCGATGAATACAGTCTCCAACAAATCATGTCTGGACCTTTTAATGACCAGGTCATATGTCATATCAAGGTCTTGCAAGTCATCTAAGTGACCTCTATTATCCCCAACTTCTGGGACCTCCTTATTACCCTCCGCGATGAAATCAAACTATCTTGGTGCATACAGAGGTGATATTTGGACCACAGGGGGTATAACTGAGAGCGCACACCTCTGCTCATAATATGTCAAACTTGTCCCTCATCTGGGCAAGATTTGACATATTTGCCTCTATAAATCGGCTTGTAACCCATTTTTCCAACTCATCGATCCATATTTGAAAGTTAGCATATAGCTCAGACAGTGCATTTCTCTGTCTCCTCCCATCGGACCTCTTCCTATTCAAATCTAGTCCTAACCCCTAATAATATCTATTCGTAGAGGGTAGTCATCTCGGTCTTAACAACCCTCAATAGGTATCGGTGGCCTTTTGGCTATCCACTAAGCTCTACAAAATATCACTAGATATATTGATCATACCTATAGCAGGAGCTATAATGGATGGGAGATTAGGCTTTTAAGATACATCAATCAGCTATGAGGTCAAACCCGGGGCTGAAGAAGAAGAGGCTGGTGTCCTCTCGCACTACATACTAGAGTATGGATCCTTTCTCTGCTTCCTTATATCCATATCAATACTAACACCAACAACACCTCAATGTACCTTATCAGGATCTGTGGAAACTCTTGGGCCCTAAATTTGGGCCCATGGTACTGCTTCCAACTCTTTCATCCCTTGGAAGAGCCTGGACATGCCAGGTTCTTCAGTCTTTTTTTGTGCAGTCACTATTGCTAGTACTCTCTCGTTTACTCCCAATATCTCTGGCATGCCGGCCTTATCACATAGACTATAAATCTTGTAAGGTAATTAAAGATTAGTCGACTTACCAAATGATCTTCTAGATAACTCATACCAGAGAATGGCAACAAAGTCAACTACATATCTGGCCATCATACAAGCAACCAGTATTGCTCTCTCCCAAGTCAACGTATTGCCTGAAGTAGTAGGTATCAGCTGGTATTTGATCAAAAACTACTAAAACTTGGAATTAAATGTCAATAGGCTCTTCTTGATCATACCACGCCCGTTAATCCATTCGGTTGTATCTCCTCAAGGTGAAATGTAATTCTCTATCCATCTAGGCATCTCAACCCTCTATCGTTAGTGCTCATCCTCTAGAATGATATTCAATCATGTGTGAACCTTATTCTATGGTCACACTCAGCTTTATATGTAGGAGTAATGTAATCTGGGTTAAAGATATCTCTGCATATAGTCTTTGTCAAAATGTTAACTCTGGCCCCTCTAACTAGTGTATGCTCAAGTTGTGGATTTCTCACAAATCTCACCAGTCCTGGATTTCTCCATATAGAAAAACTATGATAGCACTGTAGGATACATGAAATTCTTGTACCATAGCTGAGTTATAAGAACTGAGTGGTCTAGTCATCCACTTAAGTTGATATCTATCAAATATCGCCCGTAACTATGGTACTCGATCCATCTCGAATAGATCAATCTGATGCTCCTCATAAATATACCTTATAGGCCTTCCTACCTCCTAAAAATTACTGGTAATATCAAATATCTCCCTTATCCCTTCCACACACCACCTCAGATATCCCTCCTCAGGAGATGCATCTGAGGCATATGTGGGTGTAGGACTTTGCCCCTACTGTACTGATTCATCTTGGGTAGCCTGCTCTGTACCCTTCTTGAAATAGGGTACATTTATCTACTATACATGAGTAGTGGTACCCTCCTCAAAATGGGGCATCACTGATGGCTTCTCCTACTCTGCCTTTTTGGATAAATTCTGGGACCCTTCCATAGACTTGGGGTCCTGAGAAGCAACCTGTGGAGTAGACTCAGAATTTGTCTCCTCCTTATCATCATCAAGTGAAGGAGTGTGGGGGGGGGGGTGAAATCCTTGCCATCTTCATTCTTGACCGAGCTACAATAGTCTAAGCAGCATGGCACATCTGTCTTCTCGTAACTCTGCATGTCACCGCAACTGCAATGTCTCTATATAACTCCCTCGGGTACTCCTCCACTGAACCATTAGTATTTGGGGACTCTTCCCATATCCTTGAGGTATCATCCTTATTTTTGTTCATAGATTTAGGTGCCATATGTACCTGACAAAACTAGTTGTTAATTACCAACAAAAGTAAGGGATAGGAAAAGTTGAAGAAAAACTCAAAATTCAAAAAGTTTAAATTTTTCCTCAATTTTCACACCCCTTTTTACCTATTTGAAATCCCAACAAGTCCAATATGAACACACCTATCATAAATCATAACTTTCAAAGAAAACAAAAATGCTCAACTACTGGTATTACTTTTATTCATTCAAGTTCAACTTCTGGTTAGGACCTAACTTTAGATTTTTCTTCAAACAAGGCCTTAAATTAAATATTTAGGCTACTTCAAGGATCCTATGTACAAGCATGATAGATTCTGTATATTTTGCAATGGAATACACATATCAACTTGTTTAAACAATAATTAGATCAATACATAACCATTAGAAGTTGAGAAAGTAACCTCTTTTATGAAGAACCGAAAGTGAATAACGAAGAAGTCAAGAAAAACCATAGTTGGAACTTGTTTTTAGCGTGTTAGGAAAAGTTGGTATTTCAAATAAGTTTCAATTTAGCCTTTAATTAAGTGTGGTGTTAGTTTGTGTTTTAAGAGGGAAGTTTTAATTCAAAGAGAAAAGTGAAGTTTTGAGAATTTAAATGAGTTAGAATGAGGTTAAGGTAGTTTAAATATCTGTGAGGGCTGTTTTAGGTCATATATATGTGTTGGTAGGCCCAAAATTTGAATTAAAAAATAGGCAAACTTTTTGACCTAGCCGCGGCTTCCACCTGTGGCTAGGCATGAGGCACAGGTGCCACATGTGGTTAGGAGGTGCAGGCCGCAAGTGATGTGCCAAAAGTTCTAGCCTGCTTTTCTACAATCTGTACTTGGAATTTTGATACTTTTCCAGCTACTTGTGGTCTCACAACCTAAGTTTAAGGTCCCAAAAGTAAAATTCGATGTCAAAGTCCACAACTTTCATTTATTATCCTCAAAATTTCAACTTTTCAACTTATTACTCAACTTACCATGTGGGATTTGTGACCATGATGGGTTGATCACATAGCCACGTTACTTGGAAATCAATGAATGTAGAATTTTTTACCATATGTTAGGTAAGTCCAAGAGCTAAAAGCCTACAAAAAGAAAAACAACAAAACTGTGAACACCAACAATAGTGGGTTGCCTTCCACTCACCGCTTGATTTAATATTGTAACACGATATGGCTGTGTTTGTTACTTAGACTTCACCAACAAGCCCATGGGTTACCTCCCATGCAACACTTGATTTAACATCGCGGGACGAAGCGAGTATTTTGACTAATCAAAATTCATCAAGATACCTATAGGAGTATCCTCTAGGGTCATAAATACAATCAATCACCGATAGTATCCTCATGTTAGTTGGCTGTTTCATTGACTTTCAAATGTTAAATATAGCCTCCTCGCCGCTGAATCTAAAATTTAGCTCACCTTTATCCATGTCAACTATAGCTACCTATGGCCATAAACGGTCTTCCCAATATAATAGGCATCTCAGTGTAAACCTCACAGTCCAGTATGACAAAGTAAGCCAAAAAGATAAAGTTATCCACCCTCACGATCACATCAAATAAGCTCCCACAGTCTTTTAACTATGTGGTGAACCATTAACTGCTGCATCAAAGTCGATTTTGGAGGGTTCAAGCCCAATTTATTAAATTTGGCCAGCAATATCAAATTAATACTGGCGGCATCAAATTAATACTAGCGGCATCAAATTAATACTGGCTCCTAAGTAACACAAGGCTCTGGCAAATAGGATGACCCAATAGTGCATGGTATAGTGAATGCTCCAGGATCACCCTTTTTCTATGCCAAAGACCTAGTTATGACTGCACTACAGTAGTGCACACCATCAATATCCTCAATTTTTGCTCCTTTCTTCCTCATAACTAGTTGTTTCATGAATTTGGCATATACAACATCTGCTCTAATGCCTCAAGAAAATGTATGTTTAAGCTCAGTTCTTTTAACATCTTAATAAATTACTTGAACTTACCTTCCTATTTATTTTGCTTCAATCTCTGAGGAAAATATGGGGATGGTCTCAAAATTTATCTAATTTTTGGCTTAATGATCGGACCCTTACCTTTGTCTTCAGCAGCATTACCTTTATCACATGTTACCTTTTCAGACTCAATAGTAGGTGTCTCATCATCATCAACTTCTGTAGCAGGTTGTAGGGGATCCATAATAGTTATACAACTCCTCGTGGTAATAGCAAGTACATGACTATCTTTTTTTGGATTTTGCATCGTGTTTCTTAGAAGGGTACCTGGCTGCCTCTGGTTGAGAGTTGCTGACATCTTCCCGAACTAGTGCTCCAACTGCTTGATAGTAGTAGCATGTGAATTGACCTTCTAGGTCAATCCTGAATTGTCTACCTTAATCTCCTTAAGGCTAATCTCTTTATTTTTTGACCCTTCACCAGCTTAGCTAGAATCTCTTTCATTCTAGATTCAATATCTTGTCTGCCAGGTAGAATGTACCTATATCCCTTCTCTCTGTAGTCAACCTTCTTCATGTAAACAATATCTCACTTTTTGCTACAATCTCTATATCTGTGATAGTAGTTCTGACCTTGGTTCCCTTGCCCTTGGGCTTGAAAACCCACCAACTGACGATCCAAATAATTTGCCTCCTCCTCCAATTCTAACTTGTAAGCTTTAGAAGTTGACCCTTGTGTTGCTACTGTGTTTAATTTCTCAAAATTCGCTGCTGCAAGCTACTTTTATAGTACCCCAAGATCATTTCTTAGCAACACAATATCTTACGCTACTGTGTTATCAGCTTTTTTCTGGTTGCAACATACACCAATAGCATATGTACCAGATCCCTTCTCATCCTTCTGAGTTTACCACCCTCGGTTAGTGAGTGAGATCTGATATAACATCTTTAAAGATACCTCCCAGCATATTCTCATAAAAGATTCTCCCGATATGGTGTCATCCATGGCTTTGGAGATAATGGTCAATGTTTCGTAAAATATCTCTAATAAGTTTATCCATGACAACCAATGGTTGGGCACCATACTCAGCTTCTTTTTGAACTTGAATCATGCCTGATACATAGACTCTGACTATAGCTGCCTGAAACTATAGATCTAGTCCTTAAGCTAAAATATCTTTGATGGAGGTAAGAACCTATTCAATAATTATATGTGCAACTCATTCCTTGTATTGATCGAGTCTTTTGGTAGTTCCCCTAACCATAAAGATGTTCCTCTTGTAAGTGAGAAAGGGAACAACCTTATTTTGAGTTCTTCCTGATTCACCACTAGATTTGTATATGAACTAAATATCCTGATGATATTGGTAAGGTGCAAGTTTGGATCATCTGTAGGCAGACCTGCAAACACACCTTTTAGATTTAAAAGTTGGAACATTGTGCTCGTGATGTCAAACTTTATGCCTGGGGGTAAAAATGGAGGAACTATTGCTCTAGTCTAAATCGGCTCAACATATCCCAATTCTTTTTCATCATCTATATATGGCTGCACATGCTGATATGTTAGGATTTCTTGAACACATGCACCTCTTGCTCTATTCTAGTTTCCATCGAGTGTTGCTTGGCGGTTTGCTGTTTGTCTCTGCTCAACTGGCTATGCCTCCCTAGCTACCCATTGAGCTTCTTTAGTTGACCTCCTATTGGATTTAGCTTGATCTAATAGCTTACCAATCTATTGATCAATATATCCTAAACTCCTTCAGGAGGAGGGAAGGTACAATATTGTGAACCCCTTTAGGAAGTTCATCTCTTTTTTGCTCAGACATCCTACTAGGTATTTGTAGGATCCTCTCTAGATTCAAATTCAGTGGGAGTAAAGGACTGACTATACTCCGTATGCTAACATACACCGGCATATGCCCAAAAAAGAATAAAAACAAAAAGAAAAACCTAAAAATTACAACAACTTCAAACCACAAATCAACACCATATTCACTGGCAACAACGCCAAAATTGTGACAATTTCCAAACTATACCTCCTTTTAGAAGATGGTACAGTCGTTGTCAAAATATAGTAACCTAACAGAGGTTAGGGTTGAATCCTAAGGGAACACATCAAATCGTAGATCTCAACAGTCGTAGTCAGCAGGGAGAACAAGAAAAGTAAATGGGGGTTTTGTGTAGTAATTACGAGCAAGTAACTATATCAACTTTGGTTTTAATCAGTCGTAGGTGAACACTAGGATTGTGTTCCCCCTGGATTCTCATTTCCGTAGGCCTATCATTCTTTATTTAACCAACCAGATACTTGCATGCAAAATCGATAAGTTATATACCTTCTGCAGTTTTTTGGACGATTAGTAGGATTTCACCTTTTACCTTTAGAGTCTCAAGATGCCGCCTTAATAATCCTTATCTTGATCCCAGTTAATTATTAACTTTTGAGTCTCTAATTATTAGATGAAATCTAACCACCTTACTTAGATAAAACCTAGAAGCATGGATCGATAGTTAAACTCCAAATTACTATTGTCTTTATCTTTTCCTAGTCAATACTCCCCTTTTAGAGTAAGAAACAATATCTAGGTGGGATCCTAACGTGTTCACCCATTAAGAAAACTATTATAATAAATATAAAGCAATGCATGCATGTGTATTGGTTAACAACAACAACAACACTTCCCCTACTTTATTATTCCACCAGGGTTTCCACAACCCTAACTATGGGCTTTAGCCGCTCATTCTTGTAAAGAAATTAATATCATTCATAATCAAAATCATAGATAAAATCACGATGATAAGAAGTATAAAAACCCGCAATCGTAACTGGATTAATCAACTGAAGTCAACACAAGAGAATGCCAAGATAAAAATCAAATCTAGAAAAATATATTTGTGAGTATCAAAAGTGCGTAAATCCTACTAAAAACACATAAATGATATTTATAGTACACGAGGATACCCTAAACCCAAAGCCCGAATAAAATAAGAGAAAATAAGGTCGGTGGAGACATGTGGTCTGTACTTATGCCCTGACCTTGGGTGCAGGTAGTACCTGCAATTAGCAGGGTAAACGTAGATACAGGGCACAGGTACCGGATGGAAAAAATCCTGCAAGTCAGCTCCTAGGATTTTGGACTTTTGGTATTTGCATTGTTTACTTACGATTCCTGGGTCCTAATTGTAGTCTACATGTTGACTTTGTAAGTGCTAAGAGTTATCTTTTCAGGTCTTCTTTAATTCTCAAACATGATTTGATCATTAACAAGCCAGAACATGGTCTGCTACAAAAATACCCAAAATTCATCATATCTAACCAAATAACCTTAGAAACTTGCATATTTTCCTTGTTTAAAGCATCAAAAGTGGTATATTTGTATAATAAATCAACTCCCCTTACCAAGGTTTGCTTAAGTAGTGGTTGCTCACTATGCCTCGGAATATCCCTCCTAGGCATATTCAGAGCTATTATGGTATAATGTGATTCATAAAACTCTCGTACCATGGTCATACTATAAAAATTGAGTGGTGTAGTCATCCACTAACCGATAACAATCAAAGGATGCCCACACTTTTAGTGCTCTGCTCAAACCATATAGCTCAATCTTACTCTCTTTAAATGACCCTCTTGGGTTGACCAATCTCCATGATATAGCTGTCAGTCTCAAATCCCTTTCAAAGACCCTCAACACACCATCTCGAGTTTTCCTCCTCAAATGTTACCTTTGAGACATGTGTAGGAGTAGAGCTCTGATCCTTATTTGTTGGTACCTCTGTATCTAGAAATGGAACCTGATAGGTAGAATGCCCTGTACCCTTCTCAGAATAGGGAGCACCTGATGGATGTATATGAGCTGTAGTACCCTCCTCAGATTGGGGTACTGCTGATGACCCATCTTGGTTTTTAGCCTTAAAATTATCCTCAAACCTCACCTCAGACTGAAGGTCTTAGGTATCAAACTGTAGAGATGGCTCCAACTCTGTCTCCTCATAAGTATCATATTATCATTCGATGGAGGAAAGTATGGAGGTGATCTCCAGGCTGACTTCATCCTCGGTCGAGCTAGAGATGCCTGGGCCACTTGGATAGCTTGAATGGCCTCAGTCCATGCCTTAGGCTAGGTAAAGGCTGGCCTTCTGCCCCACTGTGAGTCATTTGGCAGCTGCATGTCCATGTTTCCCAAAGTAACAGTCTCAGCTGCCTTATATATCTACTCTCTAGTCACTCGGCATGTCACTCTGCTCGCAGCTGCTATAAGATGTGAAATAGGGTACTCCTTTACCGAACCACTAGGCTCGATAGAATCTTCCATCTCCTTGATGAAGGAACATTCTTTTTTGTATCTTTTGGATCCATATGTACCTGAAAAACTATACGTTAGTTTCAAATAGAGAATAAGGGACTGCAAAATTCAAAGAAAAATTCCAAATTTGTCAACTTTGAATTTTTCTTCAATTTTCACATTCCTACACTTGAATTTAGTCCCAATGAGTCCAATGTGCATACATATATCAAAAATTATGTTTATAACTATGAATTATCATGCCAAACTATTCGTATCCTTCTACTTAGTCTAGTACCACTTTCGGTTAGGGCATTATTATAGGGTTTAATCCAAGATTCTAGTATAATTCAAGGCATCTAACTAACACTTTATTGGTAACAACATATATTGCATGTAAATAACCATAACAACTAATTGTTTTCAATTTTAACATGTATTACTACAAGTAGGAGCCAAGAACATTACTATTTTTATGCAAAACTAGAAGTGTACGATGAAAAAGTGAAGTAAACTGAAGTAGGAATGCATATCACACTTTTAGACAAGTTGGTACCCTAAACAAGTGTCAATTTAACCTTTTTCTAAATGTGGAACAAGCTTATACTTTTAGAGGGAATTTAAAGATGTAAGTGAAATAATGAAATATTGAGGATTTGATAGGTTAAAATGAGTTAAACATGGATTAAATATCAATGAGGGAGGGAAAGAGGGGTTAGGTATTATTTAATCATGCGTAGGCCCAAAATTTTAAATAAAATTTGGGCCCACAGTCTGGCCACTTACGTTTACCACTTGTTGGCTGTATATGGTACATACGGTCCGTAAGTGGTGATCATAATTGGGCCCTAATTTTTGGCCCACTTTCTTTCTTTCTGGACTATGCATTTTGATCATCACCCTGCTACCTATGGATCCATATCTGGTACTTACATCTCTATAAGTAGGATTCTATGTCAAAGTTCAGAATTTCCCATTAACATCCTCAAAATTTTGTCTTTTTAATTATACACAACTTTACCTGGCCCGAGTGAGACTTGTAACCTTGTGGATTAGTCACACATTCCCCTTACTTGAAGGATTATGAATGTAGCAACTTTACTGCATTCCAGGTCAGTCCAAAAGCTATAAACCAACAAAAACAAAACAAATAATGTGAACATTAAAATAATAGGTTGCCTCCCACCTAGTGCTTTATTTAATATCGCAGCACAACGTGGCCTTGTTGGTAACTCAAACTTCACCAACAATACCATTGATTGCCTCCCGTTTAACTCTTGATTTAACATTGTGGCATGACATGGGTATTTTGACTACTCAGAATTCATCGAGATACCTAAAAGAGTATCTTCTTGGTTCATCAATACAATCAATGATTGACACCACTCTTATGTCGGTCGGCTGTTTCATTATTCTTCGGACATTGAATGTAACTTCATCCTTATTGACTCTAACTTTGAGTTTCTCCTTTTCCATATCAACCATTGCTCTTCCTTTAGCCATAATCTGTCTTCCCAAAATTATAGGCATCTCAAAATTAACCTTAAATCTAGAATCACAAAGTCAACTGGAAAGATGAGTTGATCTACTCTTACAATTACATCATAGGAAAAGACAACGGGATTTTTGACAGTGCTATCGACCATCAATAGCTGCATAATGGTCGACTCAGGAGGACTCAAACCTAATTTTTTGATTACGGCCAGCGACATTAGATTTATGTTAGCCCCTAAGTCGTAAAGAGTCCTTAAAAATTGGGAGGTCTCAATTGTGCATGGAATCGTGAACGCACCTAGATCACCCTATTTTTGAGCCAAAAATCTAGAACTAACAGCACTACAATGATGAATTCCACCCACATCCTAAAAACATGTGGTCAACTTATTGGTCACTAACTCTTTCATAAACCTGGAACACCTAGGCATCTTTTTAAGTGCTTTAACAAAAGCGATTTCAAACATAATTTTTTATGCATTTCAATGAACTTCTTAAACTTATATTCCTCTTGCTTCTATTTTATTGTTTGAGAAAAGGAAGGGGATGTTGTAGGTTTGACTTGATTACTGGCTTGCTTATATCACCTATACCTTTATCCTCAACAACTTTACCATCACCACCTATTGCCTTTTCATGAGTTGGCGGTCCTTGATGAGATACTTGGCTTCCTCCTCCAAGCAAGACTCATAAACTCTGAAGCCAAATCCTATGCTCCTACTGCATTTACCTTTTCAGAATTCATTGTTGCAAACTTCTTAGTAAGTAACCCAATTTCTGTTCTAAACTATGCTACTTCTTTTACTACTGTATTATTAAATGGTCTATGATCACTGGATGCCCTAATGGAATAAGTGCCAATACCTCTTTCAGTATCCCAAGTATGCCATCCTTGATTTATGACTGAGATCTGGTCTAAAATATCCAAAGCCACCTCCCAGCACCTACAATGATGGTTGCTTCCATTTCTCTAAAACTAATCATTAGGGCTCTATAGAATATTTCTAATAAGTTTAACCCTGAAATCTGATAACCGGGTACCATACTCAGCTTCTTCTTAAATTGAAACTATGCTTCAACGTAAATTCTCAAGGCAGCTGTCTAAAGTTTTAAATATCATCCTTCAACTACAACATCTTGGATGGCAGAAAGAATCAATCCAAGAATTGTCTATGTAACTCATCCCAAGTGATTATTGAGCCTCAAAGAAGTTCCCCCAACCATAGTGAAGTTTTGCCAGGTAATGAGAAGGGGAACAACCTCAATCTCAAAGCCTCCTGGTCTGCCCATGGAATAGTATAGGAAGTGCAGATCCCTATGATGTTAGAAAGGTGCAAATTTTAATCATCTATTGGTAACCTCGCGAATACACCTTGAAGTTCAATAACTGGATCATAACACTAGTTATATCAAATTTCACATTCGAAGGTAGGTAGGTGGAATAATGGGCCCTATCTCTGCAGGCTTAACATAGACCATATCTTCCTCATCCTCGTAGGGCGGTAAATACTAATAAGCTGGCAATGTCTGAACTCTACCTTGTCTGTTTCTATCTCTACCAAGGTCTACTTTATGATCTCCATATTGTCTCTACCTAGCTAGCCTTACCTGCTGAGCTAGCTGTCGTGCCTCCTCTTCTCTCTTCTAGTTTTAAGCATCTGCCAACAACTTCTCAGTATGTCTATTGGCAATGTTCTGTGTTTCATTTAGAGGAGGAGCTATATTATGGGGGTCTCGAACGCTTGCTGGAAAACCATCACACACTACTTCAGTCTTCCTGCATAGTGTGTATAGTATTATCTCAAGCTATTAATAAATTGGGAGTAAGGGATTTCCTTAACTCCCGGCATTAGCCATACACCGGCGTACACCCAACTGATAATAAAAACAAAAATCCCTAAACTTCAGGAACTTCAATCTACTCAACACCATAGTCCCCGACAATGATTCCAAAATTTTGATCCATGCCCAACTACACCTCCAAATTAAGGATAAAATGGTCATAGTCAGTATAGTAACCCAACTAAGGTTGGGGTTGTACCCACAGGGACTACAATAATTTTATCTCTCTTTTGCTGGAATTAATAGGCAAGTATTGAAAGTAAATAAGGGTTTTTTGTAGTCATGAGTAATTATAACTAATTAATTGCTTTGGTTGAAATCAATGGGAGACAAACACTAAGATTGTGTTTCCCCTGACATCTCAAATACATAGGCTTATTGTGCTCAACTGAACTAGCCCAATACCTTATATTTAGAATCTGGTAAGTTATGTACCATCAACTATCTTATGGACTCATAAAAGGATTCCACCCATTAACGTTTGAGTCTCAGAGTGTCACTGTACTAACCCTTATCCTAGATCCCAGTTAACTCTCCTTGTGGGTCTCGAGTTATTAGATGAAATTAATTGGCTTAAGAAGATAATACTAGTAAGCTTGTTTTGATAATTAACTCCAAATTACTATTGTCATTATCATTTCCAAGTTCCTAATCCCTTTTTGGAGTAAATAGGAATATCTAGGTAAGAACCTAAGATTTGTAACCGCTAAGACAATGATTAAATTAAAGGTAATACAATACATGCATGGGTACCGGTTCAGAACAACTTCACACTTCACCTGCTGTATAATTTTTTTAGGGTTTCCACAATCCTAGCTAAGGGTTTTAGCCACTTATGCTTGTGAAACATTAGTACGCCCAAATTACACATCTCTTACGAGAGCGTAAGAGGTCTCTGTCAAATATAGAACCCAACTAGGTTGGGGTCAAATCCCAGAGGAAATATGGTGCTAATTAAGTTGTGTGTAGATTAGTTGCCTTTTAATCATTCATTTTCGTAAAACAAAAGGAGGGATTTGATTCAATTCACAAATTAATGGTTTCAGTTTAACAAGATGAAGTATGTATGGTAGTGTTCAAATTCAGAGAAATAGCAAGCTAGGGTTATGTCCACCTTGTAGTTTTCAATACTTTCTAACTATGGGATTTACGAATTCTTACATGCATCATGCTTATAGAGAAGCGTATTGTATTTAATAACATAATCCTAGTGTTTCTCAACCATCAAGGACTAATTCAATTTAGTTCTCTCGAATCAAAAGTGTTTACAAAAATAATACGAAATCTCCAAGTAGTTAATCTGTTTAAGGCATTAACATATGAAATAGGGGTTGGAAATTCTATTTTCTTGTCACTACACTCTTTTTCAAACAACAACCTTTCTCTCAAAGAAGTTGTGTTTTAAGGCACATCCTCTATGTTTGCAACCACGAGAATTCATGATAAACGAAAAGAGTATGATGTAAACAAATCAATGCATGATGAATTCCAAACCCAAAGTAATAGATTGTATGCTACAAGGCTTCCATAACCCTAACTAATAAACTTAGCTACTCATAAATAAAACGGGAATCACAAGAGAAATATTCATCATACCAAAAAGTAAACAAATTCTTGGTGGAGAATATGAAGTAACATTTTTCCCTTGGAGCTAAGCCACCACTCTCCTCTCTCAAAATAATACAGAATAATGAATAAAAATTCATCATCAAGTCTTTTAATAATCTCTTCTCTCATAATTTCCTTCTAAGTCCCTAAACTAGTTATAAATGACAAATTAGTCTTGGACATAGATTCTAGGCGCCATGTTTGGTCCAACAAGCTACTTCTCTTATGTGATTTGTCATCCACAATCCGTAGTCGCATCATGTCTCTATCTACCTTATTAACACCTAAAATCATGCTAATCACATAGGTTATCTCAATTACCTTAAAGTAGAGTAAAAACATAAGAAACTAGGCACTTTGTTCTCAAAACATAGCTAAAATATGGGTAAGTTATGGTTCTTAGGCATATAAATACACTCAAGATCACCACCCCACACTTAAAGCTTTGTTCGACCTCGAACAACTTATCTATTTATACATACACAAGATTTAAAACCTACAAAGGAAACACAAGATGCTCAAATAGGCTCACACAACAATTATGAACAACAAGTAGATTCATGAATAATTACTAGAGACAACCTACCCTCATGAATAGACTTATTAAGTTGGAAAATTCATGCATACTGTTAAGCAAAGAAATCATATAAATTACCCAACCATTATCAACCATGTGCCCTCACAATAAGAAAGTTACCCACAATTACTCACAGTCATGCAATTTCTAACAAAATGGGTACAAGTATCAAGTTGCGCTCACTCTCACAAATAATTCTCAAATTACAACTGATGACCATATGTTTTCCCTTAGTGTAATGCTCCACTAATATCAGAATGCTAAGATTAGGATCAAGTAGGTCTTTTATGGGTTGTAATGCATGCTAAAAGACAGGTAGGAACTACTTTGGCCGGAAATAGTGACTATCTTCCCTAAGCGCTTTAATACACTACATTATGCAACTAAGACCAATTTCTAACAACCAATTTACACCAATTTATCTATCCATATCTTTTGTTTTCACCCCATCCCATTAAACTCAATTAACAACACTATGGTGGGAGTATGAAACCCTTTCAATTTTTTTTTCTTTTTTTTGCACCCATTTCACATTACACACCCCTATGATAGCCACCCTCAACTTAAGCGATTTGCCTTAGTTGAGGTGCACAATGTCCAAGAAAGACCAGGACTAAAACAAGTTCATTGTAACATGTCCGAGATAAAATTTGAAACTTTTTCTACAATTTTTGCTACTCCCAACCACATCAATTTCACACGCCAATAACTAGACTTTGGGGCATCAATTTCACCTTTTTCCTCTTATTGTCAAACTCCTAACTCAAATTCATTTTACATTAAAGCACTTAGGATCTTTTAGATCAAATTACGGTCTATTAAAGAATGGGTTAGGCTAAATATGAGGCTAGTAAAAGAATAAGCTAAAGGCTCAATGAGGCTAGCTAAGATAATGTGAAAAGGTAGGTCAAAAGAAGGAATGAACAATGGCTTTCACAGAAATGCCTAAATCATCTCTAAACTCATAATCTTTATTTCGCTTTGCACACACACCAGGCAAGTTCTAGCATCAGTTGCAATAAGGAATATACAACAGTCTTACACACTCATGGCACATGGTCAACTCAATTAGGAGCATTATAGATTCTCGACCCAATAATTAAATAAATTCAACTAAAACCAACAATCACAACAAGAGTCACAACTAGAGCCTAGGTGTTTCAAACGTAATGATCCATTCCATTCTCAAGATACAATGCCATGTGATTCACAAGAATATTTACATTCAACAAATGACTAATTTTCTCTTAAGACGGTTATCATCCATCTATCATCAAGAAAAGCACCTAACTATGACTAAATCAAACAAACATCTAACAAGAAATAAAATAAACAAAATTACTAATCTTATCATAGAAGTATACTAAGGAGAAGGTACTAATTTATTACAAAAGAAGCAACAAAGTAACCAGCCACCCCACACTTAATTTAGGCACTGTCCCCAGTCCAAATAACAAACTAAAGAATCTGGCTAGTAGTACTCTTTATCCATATTAGGAGTCATGCCACCTGCATGGAGATCATCATCGGAGCCATTTTTCCTATATTTATCACATCACCCATGTCAGCCACACATAATAAAACTAACTACAATTAAGATAAAGGTGGTAAATTCACCACCCTACACTTAATTTATTAGTATAAACCAATTAAGTATTATTATCGGGTACTCAGACTTCACCGACATACACTTTGATATGGTGCATCAACATTAGTCGCAATACAATTCAATCACTTTAATTTCCCCAATTCTATTTCTGAAAAAATCATGCCCTACAACTTCAACCATATAAAGATATACAGAACACCATCACTTTCACACTATTTTCTCAACATCATGTTCAGTACAATAAGATGGAAACTAATGGTTACACAACTACTATGATGGTTGTGAACAATTCACTCATATGAACAAGCTCAAGTACTACTACAAGGGTGCTTATCTTCCCAAGATGTTCAAAATCCTTCTTTGACATAGAATGGCAAAAATTTAATTCATAAACCTTAAAAAACCAATTAATTATAACAAAAGGACATAATAACTAAGGGTTAACAAAGTAAAACTTACCTTGAAGATGGAAGATTGAGGAAGGAAGGGGGAAATTCTTGAGATTGTTAAGCAAATAGTAATCTTGAAGGACAAAGAGAATGGTGAGGGAGAAATCTTGTATGGCTTGGGGGTGAAATAAGGATGAATTTGGGAATTTAGGGTGTGGAGTTTATAGAAATAATGAAATCCGAGTTGGATTGACCCAATTCAAAGATAGGTACTATGCTAAATTGGGAAGGGTATGTGACACACAAAGAAAGGTAAATGTTTAAGTGTGCGTCACATAAGTCATCACACAAGTGAAACAGTGAGCTGTGCATTATGATTTGCATCGCACATATTATTGCACAAGGGTAAGTGGACGGCGCATATGTTATCGCACAATTTAAAATGTGCAGCACATAAGGAATCACACAAGTGAGGCAGTAACCATATGTGGAGGCTTGGGCGGCGCACATATTAACGCACAACTTCAGGTGTCCAGCACATATGTAATTGCCAACTTAAACCAGTGAGCATATACGACCGGGTTGGCATCGGACATATTATCGCCTATGTTAAGGTGTATGGTGCACATCATGCCACTCATTTTTGCCTAACATTTAGCCTAAGCACATATGTTAGGCGACGCCTTTATCATGGTCTATGTAAACTTGGATGCCAAGCACCCCATTCTTCATATAAAGTATTAAGAAAGGTCGGTACTGTGGGGGCATCGCCCCCACACCCCCATCGAGGTCAGTGGTGGGCTCTAGGATCAGGCCTATCGGCCCCATCCCCATGATACCACCACAAACCTCTTTGAAAATCAAAAAATAAAGTCACACTATGAAACTTTGGGGGGCGGATTAACATAATTTGGGTCACAACTCTCACACGAGTCATGACTCGAGCCTTAACATTTGACCTCTCCAAATTACCTGTAATGTCACTATTACTCCTAACTTACCACCATTGATATGGCTCAATTCCAAACAAAATTTGGTACCAATCACCTCCTTAGTACTTTATGCACCTACACTTAATCAAAAACAACTAAAACGATTAGAAAGATGGAATGCTACCCACCAAGCACCATATTTTTTGTCGTGGCTCGACTCTTATTTTTGTATTTTTATTTAACATGATAAAATGAAAATAAAATCATGGGTTGCCTCCCATATAGCGCCTGATTTAACGTCGTGATACGACTCGATTATTTTGACTACTCAGACTTTGTCAAGATACATCGTTGATACCATTTGTACCTCATTTGTTAGATCAAGAAAATGTTTTATTCCAAGTCCAGCCACTTTGAAGTCACTCACATCCTTGCTTGCAAGTTCAATCAAACTAGCTATGGTCTTCACAACAGGTCTATCATTAACTGGTATAGCTCTCTCATCTTCATAGAATACATTAATGATTGAAAAGACACTCATCTCCTTTTGTTGTTTCATGGATTTACATACTTCAAAACTAACCTCTTTCCCGTTGAGCCTAAATTTTAGCTCATTCAACTCCAGGTCAACTAATACTCTCTCGGTTACTAAGAATAGCCTGCCCAAAATTATGGGTACTTCAAAGTCTACTTCGTAATCAAGAATTACAAAGTCAGCAGGAAATATAAAATCGGCCACCTTTACAAGTACATCATATAGAATCCTAACCAACCTTATCACCAATCTATCCACCATTACAAGTTGCATATTTGTGTGTGTGTAGGGGGGGGGGAGGTCTCCCAAACACAACTTCTTATAAATAGGAAGCAACATTAGATTGACGCTAGCTTCCAGATCACAAAAGGCCTTAGCAAAATCCAGAGACCCAATCGTACAAGGGATGGTGAATGCTCCTGGGTTTGCCTTCTTCTGCACTAGTGACCTTGTAGAAATAACACTATAATGATAGAGATTATCCACTAGTTCGTAACTTACCGCTCTTTTCTTCGCCATAAGATCTTTCATAAATTTAGCATATCCTAGCATCTGCTCAAGTGCTTCAACTAAAGACACATTTACTATCAATTGCTTTAATATAGCCATGAATTTGTTAAACTTTCCTTCATCTTCTTTCTTCTTTAATCATTGTGGAAATAAGGTTGGTGACCTTGGGATTTTAACTGGAGCAACATTTACCTTCTTTCTTATGCCTTGTTCCACATCACTAACATGCTTTGACTTAGGTCTTTGTTCCACTTTTGCACTTTTTTTTTGTACCTCCTAACTCTACGGGAACCACTAAAGATTCATCAACCATCTCCTAATCCATTTCGACCACATCAGTATGAGAGGATGCTCCTAATCTTAGACTAGATAACATCTTACCGCTTCTAGTGGTAATATCCATACACGATCCATCAAACCTTGGATTCTGAACTATATCACTTGGTAAAGTCCCATTCTATCTTTGGTTGAATATTATGGATAATTGGCTCATCTGCTGCTCCAGTTGTTTAATAGTGATTGAGTGTGAATTTACTAGTTGACTCATGGAAGATATGACACTCTTCATAGTAGTCACCCCAGAATTGGTCGCCTCAACTCCCTTTAATAGTTTCTCCATCATGTCCTCCATGGACATTTTGCCTGAATTGGTGGCAGTATTATCGCGGCTTCTAGGAGGTACATACAGTCCACTCCTGTCACTTTTATTCTTCCAATCTCTTTGATGGTTCCAACCTTAGTTTCCTTGACCACCGGTCTAGAACCCCCTCTCACCCCAATTATGCAAGTAGTTAGCCTCTTCTTCGGTGTTTGATTCAGCTTCCTTACCGTGGGACCCCATAACTTTTACTTTTTCTACATTCCCTGATAGCAAATATTTCATGAGCAGATCCATCTGGGTTTTCATGTGAGCTATATCCTGATGACACTCCTCTTCTCTCCTATACTGCTCTGCTAATATTACACTAAACCCAGTATTACTTGCTACCATAAAATCTCTGGTATGCAAAGCTCTACTTGTCTTAGTCATTCTTTCTAACATGTCCATAGACTCAATAAAGGTAAGCTCCATAAAAGCTCCTCCTGCAGAATTATCCACTATTGTCTTTGTAAGTGAGTTCAAAACTCTTTAGAATGTTTCCATCAAGTGTTCATCAGTCATCTTATCATTTGGGCATTGCGTCAACTTTTTTTTAAACCTCGCCCATGTCTCATACAAAGCTTTATTAGCCAATTGCCTAAAGTTATTGATATCATCCTCAACTGTAACATTCTGGAGGGCGGAAAGAACCTTTTTAGGAAAGCTTCTTTCAATTGCCTCCAGTTTGTTATAGAATCAGGAGTCAGCTCATTCAACTACATAGTTTCCTCTCCATACAGAGATAGTGGGAACAATCTCAATCGAATAGCATTTTGTCCCACTCCAGGATTATTAAAAGACTTACAAATATTAATGAAATTCACCAAATATAGATTTGGATCATCACTAGGTAATCCACCAAAGAGTCCTTTCAAATTCAGTAGCTGGATCATAGTACTGGTGATGTTGGATTTCACCCCAGGAGCTAGTGATGGTAGAATGATTGCCGTTGTAGCTCCAGATCCATCTAAATCATCCTTATCATTGTCAATATCAAACTGCACAGCTTGACAGTCTAGTCTTTCTCTGAATGAACGATTTTGATTTACAGGTGCAACTACTCCCGTTGCACGCCTCCTATTAGCTGGGTCAATTAAATTATCATCTCCCAGGTCCTTTTCATCTACATTAGGTACCCGATATGGGTTATTTACATTCTGTTAATTTAATTGAGCATTAGCCAAAGCGGCAAATCTTTTAGCTTCCTATTGGTTAGCTATTATTTTAATGAGATGAGGTTCAGGATTGAAGGGTAATAATGGTTCTCCTGAACTTCCGGTTTGTGGCATAAACAACAATGAGCCTATAACAAACAAAAACAACAAATAAATGTAAAATAAGGAAACTTGACTAATATTTAATTAACACAAAAAAACTCAATCGACAAACGTATTCCCCGACAATGGCGCCAAAATTTGATACGCCCAAATTAGACCTCTCTTGCGAGAGCATAAGTAGTCGCTGTCAAATATAGAACCCAACTAGGTTGGGTTCGAATCCCATAGGGAATATGGTGATAATAAAGTTGTGTGTAGATTAGTTCACGTTTAATCATTCATTTTCGTGAAACAAAAGGGGGGATTTGATTTAGTTCACAAATTAATGGTTTTAGTTTAACAAGATGAAGTATGTGTGGTAGTGTTCAAATTCAGAGAAATAGCAAGATAGGGTTATGTCCACCTTGTAGTTTTCAATACTTTCTAACTATGGGATTTACGAATTCATACATGCATCATGCTTATAGAGAAGCATATTGTATTTAATAACATAATCCTAGTGTTTCTCAACCATCAAGGACTAATTCAATTTAGTTCTCTCAAATCAAAAGTGTTTACAAAAACAATACAAAATCTCCAAGTAGTTAATCCTGTTAAGGCATTAACATATGAAATAGGGGTTGAAAATCCTATTTTCTTATCACTACACTCTTTTTCGAACAACAACCTTTCTCTCGAACAAGTTGTGTTTTAAGGCAAATCCTCTATGTTTGCAACCACGAGAATTCAAGATAAACGAAGAGAGTATGATGTAAAAAAATCTATGCATAATGAATTCCAAACCCAAAGGAATAAATTATATGCTATAAGGATTCCATAACCCTAACTAATAAATTTAGCTACTCATTAAAAAAATGGGAATCACAAGAGAAATATTCATCATACCAAAAAGTAATCAAAATTTTGGTGGAGAAGATGAAGCAGCGTTTCTCTCTTGGTGCTAAGACGCCACTCTCCTCTCTTAAAATAATTCAAAATATTGAATAATGAATAAAGATTCAGCATAAAGTATTTTAATAATCTCTTCTCTCATAATTGCCTTCTAAGTCCCTAAACTAATTATCGATGACAAATTAGTCTTGGACATAGTTTCTAGGCGCCACATTTGGTCCAACAAGCTACTTTTCTCTTATGTGATTTGTCATCCGCAATCCATAGTGCCATCATGTCTCTATCTACCTCATTAACACCTAAAATCATGCTAATTACATATGTTAGCTCAATTACCTCAAAGTAGAGTAAAAACATAAGAAACTAGGTACTTTGTTCTCAAAACTTAGCTAAAATATGGGTAAGTTATGGTTCTTAGGCGTATAAATACACCCAAGATCAAACATCCCATGGATTTCATAATTGAAAGAATTAAAGTAGTATCACAATAATCAATGATAAAAACCCAAAGTTGGAATCTGAATTATCAACCAAATTTCTAATACAAGAATTCCAAAGATCACAATATGTTATAGTTTGTAAAATAATATCATAGTGTGTAAACTTAACTAAAAAAAAACAAATAATGGGTATTTATAGCACATGATGAAACCCTAAAAATCAAAGTCCAAATGAAAAGGGAAAAATGGAGTCGGTGACTACTTGAGCCACTTACGACCCGTAAGTACTACTTACGGTCCACAAGTGGACCAGGGCAAGTGCCAGAAGATTTTTCTGCCACTTTTCACTCTCTAGATCTAGAATTCTGGCACTTACCTTAGCCACTTAAGGTTTGTAAGAAGTACTTATGGTCCGTAAGTGGACCCAGTTAAGTTCCAGAGTCTTCAAATTCCTGCAACGAAGCCTCTGGACTTCAAGTTGTGATACATACTTTGGTCACATATGCTCGGTAAGTGCCATATATGCCCACAAATACTCAAGATAGTATCCAAAAACCTCATTTTTAACCTTTCTTGAACATAGCATCTAAAACCTAATTTCCTGCAAAACATACCCAAAACACATTATATCTAACAAAACAACCTAAGTATCATGCATATTTTCATAGTTTTAAGGATAAAAAGTGCTATATACTCATAGCACATCACACATCATGATATATCTTTGTTGAATTTGTATGAACAATATACCTCAACTCATGATCCTTATTCAAAATCCTATATCATAGTCTATCAACATTGGAAACACACAACCTTCCTTGATACCTCAAAATACCATCACCACCAAACTCAAAAGCCAATACCTTATACTGTCCCACATCATCCTTAATCTAAATAAAAATATGATCTATAACCTATTTCTTCTTTAACATAGCACCAAGAGATAATTTGACCACCTCTTGTACAATTACTCCCTCATCCTCGGAGTCCAATAGATGAACTCCCAAGTTGGACAACATCTGAATATCCTCCAACAATCCTTTTTCTCCTTATTCACATGAGATAAGATCCCTATAGACAATTTTCTAAGAGCATCAAAAACCACATTAGCTGTACCTGGATAGTAGTAAAGCCTCATGTCATATTCCATAAGCAATTCAAGCCACCACTTATGCATGAGATTCAACTCCTTTTGAGTAAACACATATTGCAAGCTTTTGTGATTGGAATAAATGTCCACTTGCACTCCATAGGAATAATGGCACCAAATCTTCAAAGAAAAAACCACAACCGCCAATTCTAAATCATGAGTTGGATAATTCTTCTCATGTACCTTAAGCTTTTAGGAAGCATAAGCCACCACTTTACCATTCAGCATCAACACATAAACCTTTCCCACGTGGGATGCATCACAATACACAATAAATCCATCAGCAACCTCGAGCAGGGTCAGAACTGGTGCAAAATTCAACATATCCTTAGACTTCTCAAATCTACCCACACAAGCATCGGACCACAAGAAATTCACCTTTTTTAGTCAAATTTATCAATGGAGCAACAATTGTCATACCCCTTTTTACCAAAAATTAATTTATTTTAAGTTTGTAAAGGGTTTTATTTATCAAAGTGACTAAAAAAAAATTATTTCAAAAAGAATTTTTTACAAACTAAGCTTAGAGTCGCTAATTGTCATGAATCTGGTGAGACAAGTTACCTTTGGAAATTATTTTTCAAAATTATTTTTTGACTTCTTAAAAATTGAACCACAAATAGAGATTTTGGTTAAGGAATTTTGTTGATTGAAGGGAAGGTGTTAGACATCCCTTGGTCCCATGGTTTGACCACCGTTTCTTCGTGGATTATATCAAGTAGTATGACACTATAAAATGAATACACAAACAAGAACTCAACAAAAAAACAAATAGTTAAAAACCCAAAAAATAGTGTCCATTCATATTTATTACCGACCAAATATAAAAATGCTGAAATGAAAACCTAAACTATTCTAACTACCCTAAACTATGCTTTGCCCGATGCCTTGGGCCTTGATCACGATCAATCTTTTGAATACAAAGTATCACGTTGCATTTTTCAATGAATATATACATGTGACTTCAGGGCATCTCCGACGAATAAATACATTTGATAGAAAATACGATATAAATAGAAAAATCATTCCAAACATGCATAAACACATTCAGTTATATAGAATCCTAAGGCTTGCCCATCCAAAACCTAAGATTTTCCTATCCATTCTTAACCTACACATGAAGCTATCGATTTCGATGTAATGAACTATTATTCGGAATTATACAACTATCAATGAATCAAATTAATCAATATTCACCTTCATTAATTTTTAATCCCCCTCCCCCCAAATTTCATTCTCAGTCAATGATTAACTTAATTCTTCATCTATTAATTTAATTTTTCAAAATTCAAATCCAATATCAACCACATACATACAACAAAGATTCAAGCAACAGACAAGTTATTCACACCTACAACAATAATTAAAATTTGAGATTAAAATAGAGAAAGAAAAGAGCAATGGATCTCAAATTTAAGCTTTTCTAGTGTAATTTCTCCTTCCGACTAGAATCGTAATCAAAACATCAGAACAAACCTCAACAAAATAAATAAATCTTGTTGTGATTTTATTTTATTTTCTACCTAATACCAAACTATAATCATAAAATAGAGATGACTCAAACCTGTTCTGTTGTTTTTGATGAGTTTCCAATGAGTAGTTGATGGAAATAGGATGGGAGAGACTGTGGGACATGATTGGGTTAGAAAAGAGATGGATTTAACTATTTTTCACTTCTTTAGAGCTTCAATGAGTTTGACAATAGCAAAAATCAAAGAAAATAGGTCAGGCTTGTGCGATAGTAGCATTTTTTAGTGTGATTTTGTTAAGAAAATTAGAGACTAAGGGTTTTTTAGGGATTTCAAGAATGGGGTGGGTCAATCCGATGATCTAGAGCCTATTCTAATGGGAAATTCACTGGAAAAACTCCAAAATAGCTAGATTCTCATTGATTTCTGTCACCCTTCTTGATTTTTCTCAATTTTTCTATCTCTTTATCTCCGGTTACTCTCTCGATCTATCTTTTTTTCCCTCTTTTTCTTTTCTCTCTCCCCTATTTATTCCCTAATTATCTACTGATTTTCACTATTCTCCATGTTCTGCATTTCTTATGTGTATGTAAGTGTTTATTAAAAAATAAAATAGAGTTTGTGTGTAAATAGTTATGCGAGTGCATGTATTTTTAGTCAGGTATGTGTGTATTTGAGCATATATATGTGTATGGAATGGAAGAGTATTTATGTAGTATGAATTTGTTATAAAAGGGAATAAAACATGAGTAAGGGACCTGCAGTACGTGGGTTAGAGGGTGAGGTGAGGTGGGTGAGTTGTCCAACTTTAATAGGTTGAGGTGGTTAATTTGTTAAAAAAATATTATTTTATTTTTTAGTAGATGAAGTATTAAATAGAGTGGGGTGCGTGGTATGGGTGCAAAGCAATTAGATAAATTGACGTTTAAAAAGGGTAAAATTTATATGTCTACATCACTCCCCTCTTTGGTTGTAAACACAAAGTGTTTTCAGACAAAGAAGTAGACAACAAGACAGAATTTGACCTGATCATTATTTTAAAAGAAGTTAAAGAAAGAGTGCAACCAAAACTTGATTTTGGGTATCCTACCTATCCTAGGTTATGTTATGTGGGAATCAAGTCACATGTAGTTCCCAGGCTTGAAAAGAAAATAGACTACACCAAGTTGGAGAGTTGAGTAAGGTCCTATCGAGATTTCGATCCACAGCTCTGTCATTACCTTAAAAAATTAAAATTACAAGTTAAAATGACAAATAAAATTACAAAAGTCCTATTGATACAACTTCTCTTGACTATTGACTTGATTCTTCAATTCTTTCAACAGTCATAGAAGATCTGATCTTCTTTGCGTTGAACTTGAAAATAATTCTTTCTCCATACGAAATCGGGTATTGGAGCTCAACTCAAAAATTAAACATGTTCTACAAGTGGTACTTCTAAATTTGAACTTGAACTTGAAAATGATTACCCTATTCTCCAGGCGGGTTCCTTGCTTTTAATTTCATCAACCTATTCTCTAAGAGGACTCCTGGTTAGCTATTTTATCACCCCGTTCTCTGGGTGGGCTCCCAACTTGTAATTTTATCACCCTATTTTCCTGGTGGGCTTTCAACTTGCAATTCTTAACCCCATTCTCTAGGTGGGCTCTTGACTTTCAATTTCATCACCCTATTCTCTGGGCAGGCTCCTGAGTTGCTACTTTATTACCCTATTCTCCAAAAGGCTCTCTAATTATAATTTCCTTACCCTTTTCTTCAGGTGGGGTTCTGACTTTCAATTTCATTACCCTATTCTCCTAGTGGGCTCCCGACTTACAATTTCATCACCTTGTTCTCTAGATGAGCTCCTGACTTATAGTTTAATCATCACCCTATTTCATTCAATTTCATCACCCTATTCTTTGGATAGGCTCCTGAATTTAATTTCATCACCCTATTCTCCAGGCGAGCACTCGACTTACAATTTTATCACCTTGTTCTTCGGGTGGGCTCTCGACATATAATTTCATCACATTATTCTCCTAGAGGGATCTTGACTTACAATTTCCTCACCATGTTCTTTAGGAGTGGGATACCAACTTATAATTACCTCACCCTTTTCTCCAGATAGGCTCATGACTTTTAATTTTATTACCCTATTCTCTGGTGGACTCCCAACTTGTAATCTCATCACCCTATTCTCTAGGTGGGCTCCCTTTTTTCAATTTCCTCACCCTATTCTTTAGGCGGGCTCCGAACTTTAAATTTCATCATCCTGTTCTCTGGGAGGGCTCTTGACTTATAATCTAATCACCCTATTCTCTAAGTGGCTCCTGACTTGCTATTTCATCACCCTATTCTCCAGGCGGGCTCCTGACTTGTTTTTTCATTACCCTATTCTCCAACCGGGCTCCCAACGTGCAATGTCATTACCTTGTTAACTTTTAACTTCTTTACCATATTCTTTAGGCGGCCTCCTAATTTATAATTTTATCACCCTGTTCTCCTGTCGGGCTTCTTCAATCATAGTCAAAACTAGAACAAAAATTATCCCAAATAAAAATTATGATAAAGGTTCCATTTTTGAAAAATAAAGACCCATTTTTCATGAGGGTCCTTACAAAAAAGTAAAATCTCGTTATCCAGGAGGATCCTGAATAATAAGGAAAGTCCTGCTTTCCAGGAGGGTCCTAAGCAGAAAGTAAAGTCCCATTTTCCAAGAGGGTCCTGAATAGTATGAAAGCTCATGAATATGATTTTCCAAATGTAGCTGAAGTTAGTGAACAAAATTTTTCCCCTATTCTAATAAAGAAAAATTTGTTAGATAAAACTTGGTGGTGGTTTGCAGCACTTGGCTTTCCCAGCACTTGCACTACCACTCGCTCCATTAATCTTTGTTTTAGATTGGTGACATTTTCCCTTGCCTTGTCGTATCATTGATCCTAACTCAAATTAAAGGGATTGATTTTGGTTCATACACCAAATTTTTATTTTACCATGTCTGTAAGATACCTTTTAGGTTCTAAACTTTCATGAATTCAGAAACCTGTCTGTTGGGGCTCTAAACTTTCATAAATCCAGGAGCCTCTTTGTTGATAGAATTTTTTGTATGCCTTTTTTAGATTCATGATCATGCTTCTTTCATGTGCTAGTCCTTGGATTGGCTTCATGGAATTGAGGAATCTGGTAGTGAGTTTTGAAATCCCTTCTCACTCATTTTGACATATATTTAACTCAAATATATGAAGAAATGATGATGATTTTCTTATTTTGATGACTTATATTGGAAAACAAAAATTTTGAATACATAAAAGAAAGAAAAAGACCCTAAAACTGAGTTGCTTCCTTAAGCCCATGCATTCATAGACCTCATTCAACTACTGATGCCTAAAAGGGTTTTCGCTAACATGCCTTTCTCCTTTCTATTCCTTTTAACTCAGCATCGCCTTACAGTGCCCATGAAGGTTTTCACCAATAAGACTCTCTCACTTTTAATTTCTCTCAACTCACTAGCACCTTATGGTGCCCGGGAGGGTTTTCATGGATAAAACTCTCTCATTTTTTTATTTCTCTCAACTTATCATTAACATATGGTTCCTGTGAATGTTTTAACCCATAAGACTTACTTTTTTTATTTTCTTATGTTTCCCCGCAATGATGCATAAAAGTATTGCCCAAAATATATTGTTGTTTATCCATCACATATTTAGCCTTAACATTCTCAAAGATTGATCTGAAGGTCTTTCTTTTATTGTAATGTGGCTTTTCAATAGGATTCGAAAGAAAGGATGTCATAAGGCTCAGATGACACTTGAAGTGGGGTTGGACTTACAACTTTTTGAATCGACTCAAATAACGAAGATTGACTCTTGCTCCAATTTCTTTTTACTGGTCAACTCTAAATTATTTATTTGGTTTGACTAAACCCAGAGTAGGGCTGCCTAAGTATCTCACCCTCGAGAAAGGAATATCAGGTCGCACGTAGTTCTGACATCTTGTTCTTTATTTTGGTTTGTTTTTTTTTTTTGCTTTTATCTTTTTTTTAAATTGAATGATTTTTTTAATACTATTTTGACTCTTCTTTCTTGAAACTTTTATCTTTTTTTGACTTTATTTTTTATTCCAAAAAAGGGATATAAAAGAAAATAAGACCAAAGCTTAAAAGGGTAAATGAAGGATGACAAAATACTGGGATAGCAGAATAAAATGCCTTCATCATATCAGCCTTTTAAAATACAAGTACTACAGATGCAATAGAACTAATATAGAATAAAAATCATACATAATATTTTTGACTGCATCAGTATTGATAACCATTTTTGCCATTTTACCTTCTACATCTATTAAATATAAAGCCCCATTGGGCAACACTTTTGTTCACAATAAATGGCCCTTGCCAATTCAGAAAAAGCTTGCGTTTAGCTTCAATCTGATAAGGGAGTATGTGCTTTAATAATAATTGACCAACTTCAAAATACTTGGGACATACCATTCTGTTATATGCTTGAGCCATTCTCTTCTGATATAATTGGCCAAGATATACTAACGTCAACCTTTTTTCATCAATCAAACTCTACTTCTCTAATTAAGTTTTGACCCACTGATCATCATCAATCTTTGCTTCCACAATGACTAAAAAATATGAAATATTGACTTCTGCGGGTATGACTGCTTCTGCCCCATACACCAATAAATATGGAGTTACCCCTGTTCAAGTGCAAACAGTTGTACGATATTCTAGCAATGATAAAGGAGCTTTTCATGCCATTGTATAGACCCTTGTACCATTATTTGAAGTAACTTTATGATATTCTTGTTGGAAGCTTCTACGGTGCCATTATCCTTTAGACGATATGGAGTAGAATTTTGATGTGTAATCTTGAACTGTTGACTGGTCTGAGGTAGATTTATGCATCTTAGTGTTTTTATCCAAGCTTATTTAGCCTTGTTTTAAGGATAATTCTTGTGATTACTGTCTTGTTAATGGTATAAATGAGTATCTAAGTGTTAAAGTACTTTATTACAATATTTAAGGTATTTTTCAAACAAGTTAGGACTAAAATTGGTCACTTAGAGTTCAAATGAGAAAACTAGTGTTACTAGCTTGAGCTAGGTGTTGTTCTAGTTGATTTCAATGAATTCTAGTGTGTGTGATGAGTTCCTAATGGTATTATTATGTAATTATATGTATAAAATTTTTCTCATAGTGTTTTAGGTTCAATCGAAACAATCCAAGAGTCAGAACCATGCTTAAGATCAAAAGGGGCAAAAATATTAGTCTTAAGTTTCTAGTTCACCATCTTGGATGTTGTATTTTTCTAAACTCTAATTCGTGGTGTTTGATGTGATAAGATGATTTGTGATTTGATGATTATGATATATGTATGATAAACTGGCACTGAAAAAAGTGTAAACAACCCTACAAGTCGTAGAATGTAAGAACAAAAGAACGGGACAAGATTTGACATAAAAAACAGACACCTTGGATGTCCATGGTGCGTCGCGAACCCAAGACAATGTATGGGTCGTATGATACACATAGGGAGATTCCTATAGAATCCAAAAGAGTTTATCTCCATTATTAGGTCATGTTGCTCCCCTTAGGTACCGAGATAAGTTACGCGATGCGGACCCATGTCAAAATCGGCAAGAATTGTCCTCCTATAAATAGGACACTTGTACTGGATTCAAAACACCTTGGACAACTTGGAAACTAGGAGGGAGTATGGAAAACACTTCAATTAGGGTTTTTATTTCTTTAATTTAATTTTCTTATGTATTTTATCATGTATCCATCTATCATGATTATGGTATGTCCATGAGCGACTAAAAGCCCCTTTTTGGTGGTAAGGCCAAGAACATAATTACTCTTATTATGAATTGATTTGATTTTGATTATTTATAACATTTATTTGTTTATTTATCCTTTTTATTACTATTTTAAGGATTTTCAACCCTTAGAATACATTCATTATCATCTTGTGAGCTCAGAAGAAGGAACAAGAGAATAGAACATGGGGTCAATAGAATAGGATTGTAATATTCTACAGAATGAAGTTATAATTTGTACTTAGGATAGAAATATACCTAAGTGACCTATTTGTTTCACTTATAGGATGAAATATGAATGAATTTAACTTAGATCTCACATCCCTACTCAACGATGTAGTTGTGAGTCTAATTAGATAGGTGATTAAAGGCACAAAAGGCCATGATCATAATATCAACCCCGTGAATTAGAAATCAAGATTTTTTTTAATCACAAAACTGAAAACTAAAATAAAGTTACACAAAAAATAAAGAAACAGTTAAACCTATCAGAAAATTAAAAATAATTTAGGAAAGTAAATGGCTTCTTCACTTCCATTGTCATCTTTTCCATCTAAGAGATGATATCTCCGATGAATGACACACATAGGTCGATGTCGAGCTTCTTATTCTTTTAAAATTTACTACGCAAGTATTGATGGAACATTTTTAAGCTTGTCATTATTTTTTTCACTTCCATTCTTGATTCTTGTTATTTTTACAGGGGACCCCACCAGGAGAGTATTTTTTCCAAATTTTAGTGGAAGCGTGTGGACAGGACCTTCACAATATAAGATGGATACTAGCCTATCTGTGGAGCAGACATAAAAATTTCAGCCATAAGAATTTCTTGAGACTGACATTGAAAAGGTAAATATAAGTGAGTGTGTTATGGATGATGTAAATTTGGAAGTGGGATTGGTTGGGCCTCATTCAAAGCACTTTTCTTCATTATGTTTAGATGATTACATGTCTGTGGAGTCATCTATAGAAGAGTGTGATAATGAGGAACAAGAATCCTATATGCTAAAATTTACATTAGACAAGCAAAAAACATGTCTTACTTTAAGACGAGTGGGTTACCATGCACCATTCATTATTTGATTCCTTCATATTTGTACCACAACCTAATGAGCTAAGAAAAAAGATAGATGTGAGGTTGGGGGTGAAATTCATATCTTTGAGGTGGTGGAAAAAGTTGATATGGGTTATGCCGTGACACTAAATCAGGCGTTGCTTAGGGGGCAACCCAAGTTAAAGCAGGTTTCATTTTTTTAGTATTTTTAGTTTTACTTCATGTAGTTTTTGTTTTCTTGAGTCACAAGTTGATGGGAAGTCTGAGTACCATAAACCTGACCTAAGAATCATGGAGAAGACTAAGCGTGGAGTCCTCGGACCCTTTTTACGTATAAAGATGCTACTAGATAGGCCTAGAGGCCTCCGGGAGTATTTCTATCTCTACTTTATAGTATACTTTGGAGACAAAGTATATTTTTATATGTGAGGTAGGGAAATTCTCATTTTTAGGAGTAATTTTAATTTTCTTGCATGTTAAGATAAGTGAGATATTCTTGTTAGTGCTATATGTGATCACATAATGCAAGTGGGTTTCTATGAAAAAAGCGTGCTGATTATGTGAATTACTACTATTGAGACTCCTAGGCTCTAGTTTATGACTCTTATACTTATTCGCTTAATGTTTTGAATTGATGTTGTTATTTGATTGAGAGTCTATGATGATCCTACTTGAGTTGAGCATGTTCCATGTGTATGTGAGGTTTTATGTATTCCTTGTTAAACTTAATATCTAGAACTTACCTGGTATATATGCAAGGAAAAATAAAAAGTATGGGTGTAGAAATGATATAGGCATTTCTTTGATAGACTTGTGTCGTACTTGTTATTACCTAATCTTGTGCATAATCTTAGTTATCCCTGTTGAGCCTTTAGCTTGTTTTATTTGGTTGCCTCATATGTAGCATGTATCCCCTTATTTTATTGATCGTATATTGAACCAAAGATCCTAAGCGCTTTAGTTGAAAATTAATTGAGTTAAGGAGTTTAAAATTCAAGTAGTGAAAAGTTGATAGTAAAGCCCCAAAGTAATACCTATTGGTGTTGAAAATTCTTATGTGTTGGGGCTTGGGAGTTGTGTAATGAAAAGAATGAAGATTGTTCAAATTGAATAAAATATGAATAGAAAATACTCCCACCCCATTATTGGTGAAATATTTTACTAATATGGGGAAAAACAAAAGATGTGGGTAGACATAAGTGGTGGAATTGGTCGTTAGAGGTGAATTGAATGAAAAGTACGATGTATTAAAACGCTTAGGGAAGATAGTCACTATTCTTGGCCAAAATAGTTCCTACCTGATAGCACTAACCTATACCATCTAAAGTGGTAGAGGATGGTCATTGTTAATAGCTCAAATTTTGTTGAGGTCAAATCCATGAGGAGCGACATTTAGATTTCAAGTCCTATAGGTGTTGAAATTACTAAATAGAAACCCGAAGTGTACACAACGTAAAACACATAATGAAAAGTGGTGGGTAGGGGGTTTGGTTTGGAAAAGAATGTTATCGATATCAAGTCAAGAAATACACTTACATAACACTTTTTGTTTTAGAATTCAAATTTTGAGAGATCTGGGGATTTTGTCTACCTAAGGGCAAGGTGTGCATGGGGTCATGATGGTTTTGTAAGAGTCCTAATTGTTGATGACATGGTAGGATAGCTTAAGACTCCTTGAGGATAGTTTGTCAACAAGGCCTCAAGGATGTCACTCCTTGACTCTTTCGAGTACCTAACAAGTGTATGAATAAAAGCCACCCAGAACCTCAATTGGGCATCCCTATTTCTAGAAAGATGCCTGACATAACCTACTCTCCATCTACCCTTATGTCTAAGATGGCAAAATAAAGTAAGCTATATTAAAAATCATCCACTATTTCTTTGGCCTCCAATAGCCCTCTTTCAAGGAAGCTATGGGTTCCCAAAGATTCACCCACATCCCTCTTTCAAGGATGATGAGATCTTTCAAGATTTTGGAGATTTTACCCAACAACCCATTTTGAGTATTTGGGGTATTCACCAACAAATCCCAACTATTTAAACCAAACAATAGTGGAATACATAATCAACAACTAAGAATTACACAAACATATCTTCAACCAAACACAATTGAACCTTAGTTCAACATTATCCCAAGACTAGAGAATTTAGCTGCTCATGAAATGAAAGATAAGAAATATACCAAAAAATTAATTCATGGAATCCATAACAAATGGAGGATAAGGAAAATCTTAACTTTACACTTTAATTTCACCAACTTTAACTTGAAATTTTAAATACAAAAATGTTTCCCTAAATTCTAGGGTTCACCAATTCAAAAATTTTTCAATTCTTTTTCATCAAAAAATCAATATCCAAAGAAAATAAATCTTTGTGCCTTATATTGGAAGTGGAATCAGTTACATCAAATTATAAAACTACCCTAGATTAAAATCCTGCCAAGCCGTAATCACGGATACCGTGATTGCAATTATATTAATGCAATCGTGGTGGATGACCAATATTGACTGGATGCAATCGCGACCCTAAGACAAAGATTGCAATAACTATGCCTGATCCGTGCTGGGTCTTCAACTATGCACTTTTCCTCTCCTTTCAAACTCTATTTAGCTTAAATTCACATCTTTTTATTTCATCACATGTGTGCTTGGAAGAATATGGACATTAGTGCATTTAATCACAAACATGTCTCATTTATATATTTAAATAATAATAGCATGCACAAATATTGGGAGAAATGAGTGGCAAGTTCACCACTCATCAATACCCCCAACTTAGTGCTTTGCTTGTCCTCAAGCAACACTAACTTTTACCATGAGACAATGAACATATATGCCCATATTATATAACCCAATAATCACAATGACTTCAACTTGAGTACTACCACAAATAGCTCTTCAAACATAGGAAAAAATGATTTTCACAACACCCCTCAACATAAAATGCAAATTTTGAGGATGCAAAAAACTTCATAGAGCTACCATGTATCAATCACTAATACTCTAGAAGTGACTCACCTTTTTTACCACAACTACATTATACTCTTTTTGCCTTAATTTTTAGGAGGTGACAAAATCACCTAGCAAAACTTATTTACATGCCTCCTCACAAGAAAGAAAATTCCACACAGCAAGTTATCAAATATACAACAAAGAATTTGAGCTTGAGGTAATGAAAAAAATTTAGTCCTTATGAGCATAGTGGCGGTGATGGTGGCAAGTGGCCACGGAAGAAGTGGGGGAGTTTGAGTTCTTTCTCCTTAGCTAGTATTCTCTCTTCTTACCCAAAGTTTTTGGGTGATTGTTGGACTCAGTTTAGTGGCCGGTCTTGGGTACAGGGTGCCTAATTCCAGGCTAGTGGTGCCCAGTCTGCTCCACCTCGCCTTTCTTGCAAATTCTATTATTAGAGTCATCGTGTTTAGTGTGAGAAGGGGAGAAACTGATGTCTCCATTATGGTCAGGTTGCGAACATAAAGCGTGAGTGCCCCTCCCTAGAAGCTTCTTTTGCCAACAGGGCCCCCATTGCTACTCCATCTACTCCTGCACTAAAGGGTTCTATGTCTGTCTCTGCTTTTGTTTTTGGCACTGACGCTGGCCGAAACCACTTGTATAAACTTGCTACTCGCCCAGATTTAGAGGTGTCTCCCGATATTGTCACGAGTATATTAAGACATTTCTCTCATGATGTGTATTATTTTCTTGATCCAGTGCCTACTCTTTCTTATGTGACCTTGTATGTGGATGTGCATCTTGATTATGGTTTCGAGAGTTTGTCAGTTTCTTTTTTTATTCCTACCTAAGTCAGAGACCCTATAATTATTAGAAGGTTCTATAAGGGCTGTTTTTATCATTTGGTTTGAGTTAAAGATTCTAACTCGAAAAAGCCTTATTTAGAATCTGCTCCCATGGTTAAGTTTCTCGAGGTGTTTCCAGATGATCTTTTCGTTGTTTATCTTGATAGGGAAATTAATTTTAGGATTGATATTATTTTGGAAACTCATACAATTTTTATCCCTTCTTATATAATTGCTCCGATGGAGGTAAAAAAGCTTAAGGAGCAATTGAAAGACCTCTTATATAAAGGTTTTATCCGACCTAGTATGTCTCCATGGGGTGACCCCATGTTATTTGTGCGTAAGAAGGATGGTTCCCTTCATATATGAATTGATTATCGTTAGCTAAACAAAATGACCATAAATAATAAATATCATTTTCCTAGTATTGATGATTTGTTTGATCAACTTTAGGGTGCGAAGTGTTTCTCTAAGATTGATCTTCGATCGGGTTATCATCAACTTAAGATTAGAGATGCGGATATCCATAAGACGGCCTTTAGAACCTGATATGGTCACTATGAGTTTCTTGTCATGTCTTTTGGGTTGACCAATGCCCCAACAATATTTATGGATTTGATAAATAGGGTCTTTCATCCATTCTTGGACATGTTTTTCATTGTCTTCATTGATGATATCTTAGTCTATTCTAAGAGTGAGGTAGATCATGTCAATTATCTCCATGCCATGTTACAAACTTTGAAGGATCATCGTTTGTATGCCAAGTTCTCCAAGTGTGAGTTTTGGTTGAAAGCCATAGCTTTTCTTGGTCATGTCATCTCTAGTGAATGAATCATGGTAAATCCCCAAAAGGTTGCAACAGTTAAGAAGTAGCCTAGACCTACGACTCCAACTGATATTTATAGCTCCTTGGGTCTAGTCGGTTACTATAGAAGGTTTGTCGCTATAGCTACCCCGTAGACCAAATTGACCGAAAAGAAGGTCAAGCTCTTGTGGTACAATGCGTGTAAGGTTAGTTTTGATAAGTTGGATGATAAATTGACTTCGGCTCTGGTTTTGACATTGCTCGAGGGTAGTAATTATTTTGGGGTATATTGTGATGCTTTTCATGTCGGTCTCAGTTGCGTGTTGATGCAACATTGTATGGTGGTGTTCTATTCTTCTAGGCAATTTAAAGTTCATGAGAAAAACTACCCTACTCATGACCTAGAGTTATTAGCCGTGGTTTTTTTGTTAAAGATTTAACGACATTATCTTTAAGGAGTCCATATAGATATCTTTACAAATCATAAGAGTTTCCAACATGTGTTTACCCAAAAAGAGTTAAATATCTAACATAGAAGGTTGCTTGAGTTGTTGAAAGACTATGATATTAGTCTCTATTACCATCCTGATAAGGCGAATGTAGTCGCCGATGCTCTTAGTAGATTGTCCATGGGAAGTCTGGCCTATGCAGATGAGGATAAATGGGAATTGGTGAAGGACGTTTACCATTTGGCTAATCTTAAAGCTTAACTTATGGATGGTGGTGTATTTATGCTTTTGGTATCTCAGACATCTCTTGTTGTTGAGATAAAGAAATAGCAAGCATTGGACCCCGACTTGATGAAGATCAAGAGAAATATGGGTCAATAAGTTACAGACTTTGTGATTGGTGGTGATGGTATCTTGAGATACCGAGGTAAGCTATGTGTTCCCAATGTTGATAGATTTAGGGAAAAAGTCATGGCCGAGGCTCATAAATCTCGCTATGCTATATATCCTGGTTCTACCAAGATGAATCACGATCTTAGAGAGTTCTATTAGTGAAGCAATATGAAATATGATGTGGATAGCTATGTGGCAAAGTGTATAGTCTGTCAACAAGTGAAGGTTGAGCCCATGAGGCCCGATGGGATGTACCAAGAAATTGTGTTGCCTGAATAGAAGTGGGAGACAATTAATATGGATTTCGTTACCGGTCACCCTAAATCTTAAAATCAATATGATTATCTTTGGGTCATTGTTGATAGACTGACCAAGTCTGATCACTTCTTTCCTGTGAGGAATAATTACTTAGTGGAAGATTATGCTAAGTTGTATCTTTTGGAGATCATGAAGTTGTATGGTGCTTCGATCTCTATCATTTTGGATCATGGTCCATTTTTATCTCACTTTTAGAAGTTATTCCAAAAGGGTTTGGGTACTAGAGTATGCCTTAGTACCACTTTCTACCCATAAATAGATGGGCAAATAGAGAGAACCGTGTAAACATTAGAGGATATATTGCGGGCTTGTGTGATTGATTATGGTGGTAGTTGGTATGACCATATGTCTTTGATTGAATTTCCCTATAATAATAGTTACCACTCTAGGATCGACATGGCCCCTTTTGAGGCATTGTATGGTAGGAGATGTTGATCTCCTATTAAGTGGTACGAAGTTGGTGAGGGTAAATTAGTTGGCACCAATTTAGTCCACCAAGCCTTAGAGAAGGCGAAGATGATTTGTGATAGATTGAAAGCCACTTAAAGTAGCAAAAAGTGCTATGTAGATGTGAGGCATAGCTACTTAGAGTTTAGCATTGAAGATTGGGTATTCTTGAAGGTATCTCCTATGAAGGGAGTAATGAAATTTGGTAAGAAGGGGAAGCTCTGTCCTTGGTATGTTTTCCCCTACTTGATTTTGAATAGGGTTGGAATTATTGCCAATGAGTTGGAGTGGCTTTCTAGTATGAACTCCATTCACTCTGTTTTCATGTCTCTATATTGTGGAAGTATGTGGGTGATCCTTCATTGGTTGTTCCCTTGAGGGATGTTGGTATTTTGGAAACTTTGTCTTATGGAGAGATCCCGATGAGGATCTTAGATCGGCAAGTTCGCCGGTTATGAACAAAAGAGGTATATTCGGTGAATGTTCTATAGAAGAACCCAAAGTCCAAGGAAGCTACTTTAGAAGTGGAAGAGGACATGGATTCCAAGTTCCGTATTTGTTTCCCATTCCAGAAACTTATGATGGAGTTATGTATTGAAAACTTTGCTTTGATTTATGTCTTTGATAGATAATGGGTTAAAGTCCCCGATGTGTTGACTGATTTGTGTCGTGTTAGACCATGGGTTTAAAATCATAATGTTTTGAAATTATGCATGTTTTATTGTGATGGGTTAAAGTCCCTAGTATTTCGAGTTGATTCATGTCTTTGGTAAATGATGGGTTCGAGTCCCTAATCTTTAAATTGAGTAAGTATCCTTGATAAATTCATGGATTGAAGTCCCTAAGTTGTGAAATAATTATGTATTGATAAGTAAGGGGCTTAAGTCCGCATGCTTTGAAATAAATAGGTGTCTTTGATAAATAATAGGTTTAAGTCCCAAATTCGATGAAGTTAGTGATTGATTGATAATGAGAATGATATATGTTGGGTTGTATACTTGTTGTATGCTTGTTCTAACTTGTTCAAGGGTTGGTTTGATATGTGATGATTTTTTAACTTGTGTTTATTTCCTTCCCTACCCATCATTCATGGATGAATGATCCAAGTGGAGGAGAATTGAAACATCTAGACTTTGAACCATTGAAAGAAATTCTCCATTTGATGTCACCGGGGTGGGTACAACAGGGGTACGAGTTGTACCCCTTGGACATGGGTCGTATCCTCCTCTCCCTCCCCTCTAGTAGCTTGATCATCTTTGTAGGAGGACACACTGCCCACTATATGACTTGGCCTCACCTTAGTCATACCCCAAGGCTATGATTCATACTAATGTGAGTCGTATAGAGGTCTTTTAAAGCTTAGAGTAGACTATTTGGGGTACAATTGATGGATATGAGTTAGGGTTGATTCATACCCTTTGGATACAATTCAAAGGTGTATAGTTGTACCCTTCACAGTGTGTGCGACCAAGAAGAAGCCTAGGGTACAGTTCCCTTAGTGATTCGTATAGTAAGTCATACCTCGGGATGGGTTCATCCTCTAACTTTTAAATAAGGGCCTTGTGGTCATTTTCCATGACTAAAACCTTAATTCCTCTAACTGTATAAGAGCTTGTAGCCTCCTAAACATCCATTTTGATAGATCAAACGCCCTAAATACTCCCTCAAGCTCATCTTTGAAGGATTGAAGGCTAGGGTTTCAAGGGTGGTCTTCAAGAGGGAAAGTAAAGTCAATATTCTCGGCGATTCAAGTTTTCTAAGAGATGTAACTCTTCACCTTGGTAAATAACTCTAAACCCATGTATTTCACAGTTGAATTAGTAAGTGTACATGGTGATTTTGAAATAAAATGAAAAGGGTTTTGTTGCCTAATATTGAATAATGATGATTCTTGCTTAGACTTATGTTTATACAAGTTATTAATAGTACTTTGCACATGTGAATGCTTGTTTTATGTGGTCTAACATGTGGGTCTTGAGTAACCCTATTCTTGGTGATTTCTACCATGAAATTAGACTTGGTAAAGGCATGTAAGCAAGGTGTTTGTGAAAATGTCTTATTATATGATGATGATGTTTGAACTAGGGCAATGGCCTAATATGTTTGAATGCTTGATAAATTATAATGTGAAGGTAATTGATGTCTATGAATGTTTGTGTAATTGATGACCATGATGGTTTGATGAATAAGAAGGGGGTTAAATTCTCTACCATGAAAATGAACTTAAATTGTGTGTTGAACTAAATTGTGGTATAGAATTGCTAATGAAGTGTTAATGTCTTGTAAGGGTCTTGGGCACCATAGTTTGACTTGTATGATGAGTTAAGTTAAGGAATTAGCCTTTAGAAATAGTTGAGTAATGAAGGCTCCCATGAGGACCATGTGGTCATGTATGGTATTGAATTGGCTAAATAGGTTAAAGTCCTTATGTGTAGAATTGAATGTATGTGGATTCATGGATAAAGGGTTAGAGTCCCAATCTCGATTAATGATAGTCATAATAGTTTAAAGGTTAAAGTCCCTTACCTAATGAAATCGGTTCTGGCTAAAGTATCTTGCATAATGAGATCTCATGAGGTCGACGTACCTTGTCAAATGAATTGGCTTGGGGTTAGAGTCCTCTATCTAATATGGCATGAGGTTAGAGTCCCTTGCCAAATGTCTGAGCTTATAGTTAGAGTCCCCTTCTTGAATTAATGTGTATGAGTGGTTAGAGTCCCTTACTTATATAAATGTGTGTGAGTGGTTAGAGTCCCTAACTTAAATGGATGTATATGTGGTTAGAGTCCCTCACTTAAATGGATATGTATGTGAATAGAGTCCTTTACTTGATGATATGTGAATATGGCTAGAGTCCTATGCCTAATGAGAAGTTCTTAAATCTATAAGTATGGAAGGTTGGAGTCCTCCATTGCATGTATGATGAATGAGTGCTTCCAAAGTGTTGATAAGACTTTCCCCCTTGGTTAGCATATGATATATCCATATGTATGGATAAGGTTATAAATGTGATGAATATGATATATATTGTCTTATTTTTGGATGATGATTCTATTTTATCCTTATCCTTGAGTTACATGCTAGCGCTCCAACCGTTAACCGTCTTTGGATGCTATGTCCCTATGAGATATAGGGGCCAAAGCATCTTATTCTATTCCTACATAGTGATTAGGCAATCGAAGCGATTCGTGCATTGACTTGGGAGTGGTGATCTTTCTTACTTCGAAGACATTCCTTCTTGGTATACTATCTTTAGACTTAGTCTTATTTTGACTTGGTTTGGCTATTGTCGAGGGCTTGTCCCGACATATAAATTTCTGAACTTCGGATCTTATAGGTGTATTATGGATGACTGTGGACTTGGATATATTGGTTAGTGTGTTGATATTTAAGAGATGGTTAGAAATTGTAAAGTTTCGGCTTCTAGTATTGTTTCCATAATCTTATTATGTGGTCGGGAAAATCTTATTATGTGGTCGGGATTTACCCGACCCATGTGATTGATGTGATAATTGTGATGGGTTATTGGGGTGACCTCCGGTTTATGTTGTCTTGAGGTGTCCATACGAAATGGCCCAGTTTTGGGACGTGTCATACGTACTTTCATTTCCTTGGTTCACCTATTTTGTTTTTATTTCTTTTTATTGCACCCTTTGCATTTCTCTTTACTTTATTGGATCCTTTCTTTTTCTTATTCATTTCTTCTCATTGTTTAAGCCCATAAGCACTGACATAAAACTTCGTGGCTCAAAGTTACCTCTTTCAATCTTCACCAACCCCAACTTAGGCTCTTAGCCTCAAGTTGTATTTTTAAGTTGAGAAAGGGTAGGGTTTGAAAGAGGGATAAGAATTGAAAGGCTCACGACTTGCAATGTGTTTTCCACAAAAAAAGGTCTAAAGTCTAAAAATGGGTGACTAGGGACAACATATATTCAAGGGCAGGCTTTTTACCCAAAACTGGATTTCCAATGTCACAAGGACGGGGTAAGATCATCGCACCAACTAATTATAATAAAAATTTAGCCTAGAGAGACTAATGTGGAAAGTTATAGATGGTACAAGTATGCATGATTTCGAACAAATGATCTCACCACTCATGGAATGCAAATTTGCCAATAAGGCTCAATTATCTCTCCTGCTAGAGACAAAAATGAAGTATCTACCGATTTTCACAATCTAAAATTTTGTGTCACAAAAGGAGAAAAAGTCTTGTTACAAGGCTCCTCACTTCCATGCCCTTGATTTGTGAATAAGTTTGGATAGAGGGGTTTTTTCTCTGTATTTGCACCACACACAAATTTCTAAATGTGACACTAGCCCAAGCATTTGTCTTACATTTTGTCTTTCATATGGGCAAACCATATGGCTACTCAGACTTCTCCATAGGTATAAGTGTGATCCCAAATTCAAAATGCCATAGGTACTCCAATTTCCCTTGCATTTATGACCTCGATACCATGGGTACTCAAACTTCCCTTGCATCCATGGCTCAAAACCCATTCATGATGCTTTTCCCTTATGAATGTCGTCACTCGGTCTATCATAGGGAAAGCCGCGTACAAACAAACAAAACAAAGGTAGTTTCACACAAATCCACGCCCCCAACTTAGGGACCAGAAAAGCCCTAACTACAGCATATATAAGAAGTACAGGGGTTATAAAGGACTCCCTTAAGCCACAACCAGAATGCCCCTTAGATACCGCGATCATGAAAGAATATCCCATAATTGCAGAAGCCGTGATTATGGCCCTCATACCGCGATCGCGGTAATTGAGTCTGAAATCCCCTATTTTTGCTCTATTTTGATTTTACTGCACAACTGCCATTTTCCAGCTCTATTTTTCCCCTATTTTTTTGGCATTGAGCTTGTGTTAAAACACCTACAAAACATCCAAACAACAAGAAATGATTCAAGGATGGGTAGCCTCCCTTAAAGCGCATAATTTAACGTCGCTACACGACTTTTCTGTTTTACCACGTAGCATATTTAAAGCAAACAAACTCTACCTTTTCCACCAAGAGACCTTTCACATTGTAGTGGTTCACCCATTGGCCATTTTTCACAAACTGTTTTTTTCATGATCTTCTAATTCAATGACACAACTAGGGTACATATTAGTATCACAAATAACCCCGACCATTTAGAACGAAGCTTCCTCTCAAAGAGTATCAAACGAGAATTATAAAGGAGTACATTCTCGTCGACATGGAATTCCCATCTTAATATTCAATCATCATGTCGTTTCTTCATTTTCTCCTTATACAATGTGGAACTCTTATAAGCAGTTAGAAATCTTCCAACTCGTGAAGTCTTATGAACCTTGTTTCAGAGGCTTCTCCCCAATTTATGTTCAATCTCTTTAAAGCCCACAAGGCTTTATGTTCGAGCTCGACAGTCAAATGACATGCCTTCCAAAAATTAGGGTTTTGTAGGCCGTTCTATTAGCCTAAAGTGCCTCATTGAGCTGCCTTGCCCAATTGGTTTGTCCTATATTCACCGTCTTCTGAATTATTGCTTTTATTTCTCTATTTGAAACTTCAACTTGGCCACTATTTTGGGGGTGATATGGGGTAGCCACCTTGTGTTTAATCCCATACTTGTCAAGAAGGGCCCCGAATACATGATTACAAAAATGTGAGCCTTCATCACTAATGATAGCATGCAGCGTGTCAAACCTTGTAAAGATGTATTTCTTCAAAAAAAAGGTAACACTTTTTCTCTCATTATTTGAAATTACCACGGCTTCCACAGATTTAGAAACATAATTAACAGCCACTAATATGTAATTCTTTCTAAATGAGCTAACAATTGGGTTCATAAAGTAAATTCCCCACCCATCAAAGAGTTCAACTTCGAGGTTGGTTTGAGAGAAATTTCATATATTTTTGAAACACCACCTAGCACTTGACATTGATGACATCATTTTACCCACTCAATTGTATCCCTATGCATAGAGGACCAATAATACCCACATTGAAGGATTATGGTGATGGTTAGTATTTTTTCATGGAGACCTCCATAAGGTGGGGAGTGGAAAGCTTTCAGGATATAATTCATCTCAAACTCCATAATGCAATGTCTAATCACACCATCCACACACTCCTGAAATAGGAATGGTTCTTTACAAAAATATCTCTTTTCGTCAATCAAGAACCACTTCTTTTGATGGTAGCTAATCCCCTCAGAAAGTACATGATGTGTGAGCTAATGCTAACATTTTAGGATTTTAACTAGAAATAATTGTAAAGTCTTAAGAAACTTTTGTCATTTTTGATTGATTTCTCTTTAATAATGCAGGAAAGTCAAGATACAATTAAGCCAAAGACAATAAGAGAAAAGATGTGAATTTGGAAAAAGTGGGCCATGAAAGTGTAGTTGACGACTTGTCTGATAAGTCATCAAATTTGTGATAAGTTATAAGTGTCATCGTCAGCTGTAGACAGTGTAAGGAAGTTGGAGTAGAAGTGTGACGACATATCTAATAAGTCATCACAATTCTGATAAACCGTCGAGAATACTGTCAGCCTAAGGTAGTACATGAGATTTGAAGTAAAGAAGTGACAACATTGTCTGATATGTTGTTAAAGTCATGATAAGCTGTTAGGATTACCGTCAGCCTTAGGCAGTGTTCAGAAGATGAGTTGAAAAAGTGATGACATTTTGTGATAAGTCATCAGATCTTTGATAAGCTGTCAGACTCAACACCAGCTGAAGACAGCACATATCAAATACAGAGAGGAGTTGGCGACATGTCTAATTAGCCGTCAACCCCTAGATAAGTCGTCACATATTATCGTCACCTGTGCGAGAAAAAGTTGTATGTTGTGATTTGATTCCTAATTTAGCTCCTAGTATTTAAGGGAATGTTTTTAGGTTGTATAGGGGGTAGACATTCATCTTCAACTTGATGAAATTAATCCTTTTTCTCTCTAGTTTTAGGGATTAACCTCTGGAACTTATTCTAGAGACTACTTTACTTCTCTTTGGTCTCTAAACTTGGATTTTCAATTTTCAATTCTTTGATTTAGTTGTGGAATATTATTCTTGAATTTGGGAAGAGAATCAATTTTTGACTACATCTTTTATAAGTGTAATCACTTTGAATTATGAATTCAGTTATTCTTATCGCTTTCTCTTTCACGCAGAACTAAAACCCACAACTAGGGTTGTGGAATCTATGATAACTCGTGCATTGTCTTAATAGATGGTTAGGGTTTGAGTGATTGAGGGGACATCCTGATAATTCTTTTGTATCAATTACTTTTTGTTGGTTACAAACAATAGATCTCGCCTTATGTTGATTTACTCGAAATGAGAAATAAACTAAAGGTTGTGAATTATCAACGAGGATTTGGGAAGGTTAAGTTTCCATCTAATGATTAATGTTGTAAAAAGATTAATATTGCAGTTTAAGCTTTGAGTTCTAAACCGAATTAAAGTGTTAATAACTTTTGTTCAATCATTCAAACACCCCCATTTTATCTTTTCATATCATTTGTTTGAATTTAACTTGTAGCTATAGTTTCAAATTAGTTTAGTCACCACTCATATTATTCCTCATGGATTCGACCCCGACTTCAAAGTTGGGTAAATATATTGATGATGATAGCCTTGCACTAAATTGACGTGTAAGTGTAGCGTTATAAAAAATGATGTGTGAGCTAATGCTAATAGATTTGAGGCTTTTAACTAAAAATAATTGTAAAGTCTTAAGAAACTTTGGTCATTTTTTATTTCTTTCTCTTTGATAATGTAGGAAAGTTACAATGCAAGAAAATCAAAGACAATAAGAGAAAAAGACGTGAATTTGGAACAAGTGGCCATGAAAGTGTAGTTGACGACTTGTCTAATAAGTCATTAAATTGGAGATAAGTTATCAGAGTCATCATCAGCTGTAGACAGTGTGAGAAAGTTAGAGTAAAAGTATGACGACATCTCTTATAAGTCGTCACAATTCTAATAAACCACCGAGAATGCCAACAGCCTAAGGTAGTTCATGATATTTGAAGTAAAGAAGTGACGACATTGTCTGATATGTCGTCAAAGTGCTGATAAGTCGTCAGGATTACTGTAAGCCTTAGGCAGTGTTCAGAAACTGACCTGAAAAAGTGATGACATTCCATGATAAGTCATCAGATCTTTGATAAGCCGTCAGACTAGTCGTCAGCTAAAGACAGCAATATATCTAATACAGAGAAGAGTTGACGACATGTCTGATAAGCTGTCAACCCCCTGATAAGTCATCACATGTTGTCTTCACCTATGCGAGAAAAAGTTGTATGCTATGATTTGATTCCTAATTTAGCTCCTGGTATTTAAGGGAAAGTTTTTAGGTTTTATAGGGAGCGGACATTCATCTTGAACTTGATGACATTAATTCGTTTTCTCTCTAGTTTTAGGGCTTAACCTCTGGAACTTATTCCAGAGACAACTTTACTTCTTCTTGAATTTGGGAAGATAATTAATTTCTGACTACATCTTTTGTAAGTTTAATACTTTGAATTATGAATTCAGTTATTATCATCACTTTTTCTTTTATGCAGAACTAAACCCCACAACTAGGGTTATGGGATCTATGATTACTCCTGTATTGTCTTAATAGTTGGTTAGGGTTTGAGTGATTGTGGGGATATCTTGATAATTCTTTTGTATTAATTAATTTTTGTTGGTTGCAAACAATAGATCTTGCCTTGTGTTGAATTGGTCGAACTGAGAAATAAACTAAAAGTAGTGAATTATCAATGAGGATTTGGGAAAGTTAAGTTCCTTTCTAATGATTAATGTTGTAACAAGATTAATCAACTCAAAATAAAATCAGTATGAATAGAATATTTTCCTAAGTTTGAGAGAATTAGAGAGTTTAACATCTAGGTAGGTTGAGAAACACTTAGATGGACTGTCGAAATTGATAATTTGGTGTTTCTCACAAGTCATGAGAATCCAATACTACATCTATTAGTCAGTGGAGGATTACTAATCATAGTGATCACAACTCTAGTTTCTCTATATCATTGATTTGAAACATTACAGTTTAAGCTTTGAGTTCTAAAGCGAATTGAATTGTTAATAACTTTTGTTTAGTCATTAAAAACCCTCATATATCTTTTTGTATCATTTTTTTGAATTTAACTTGTAGCTGTAGTTTTAAATTAGTTTAATCACCACTCACATTGTTCCTCATGGATTCGACCCCGACTTTGAAGTTGGGTAAATGTATTGACGATGACCGCCTTGTACTAAATTAACGTGTAAGTATAGCAGTATCAAAAATAATGTGTGAGCTAATGCTAACACATTTGAGTCTTTTAACTAGAAATAATTGTAAAGTCTTAAGAAACTTTTGTTATTTTTGATTGCTTTCTCTTTAAATGCAGGAAAGTCAAGATGCAAGAAAATCAAAGACAATCAGAGCAAAAGACGTGAATTTGGAACAAGTGTCCATGAAAGTGTAGGTGATGACTTGTTTAATAAGTCGTCAAATTTATGATAGGTTATCAAAGTTATCAGCAGTGTGAGAAAGTTGAAGCAGAAGTGTGATTACATCATTGATAAGTTGTCATAATTATGATAAGCCATCGAGAATGTCGTCAGCCTAAGGCAGTACAGGAGATTTGAAGTAAAGAAGTGATGACATTGTCTGACATGTCATCAAAGTCCTGATAAGTCATCAGGATTACCATCAGCCTTAGACAGTGTTGAGAAGCTGAGTTAAAGAAGTGACGACATTCCGTTATAAGTCATCAGATCTTTGTTAAGCCGTTAGACTCATTGTCAGCTGAAGACAACAATATATCAAATATAGAGAAGAGTTGACGACATGTTTGATAAGTCGTCAACCCCCTAATAAGTCATCACATGTTGTCATCAACTGTGTGAGAAAAAGTTGTATGCTTTGATTTGATTCCTAATTTAGCTCCTGGTATTTAAGGAAAAGTTTTTACGTTTTATAGGGGGCTGATATTCATCTTGAACTGGACGACATTAGTCCGTTTTCTCTCTAGTTTTAAGGCTTAACCTCTGGGACTTATTGCAGAGAATACTTTACTTCTCTTTGGTCTCTAAACTTGAATTTTTAATTTTCAATTCTTTGATTTAGTTGTGGGATATTCTTCTTGAATTTTGAAAGCGAATCAATTTCTGACTACATCTTTTGTAAGTTTAATCACTTTAAATTATGAATTCAGTTATTGTTATTGCTTTCTCTTTCATGCATAACTAAAACCGACAGCTAGGGTTATAGGATCTATGATTACTCCTGTATTTTCTTAATAGTTGGTTAGGGTTCGAGTGATTGTGAAAACATCTTGATAATTCTTTTGTATTAATTATTTTTTATTTGTTGCAAAAAATAGTTCTCTCCTTATGTTGATTCGCTCGAACTAAGAAATAAACTAAAGGTAGTGAATTATCAATGAGGATTTGGGAAGTTTAATTTCCCATCTAATGATTAATGTTGTAACAATATTAATCAACTTGAAATAAAATCAGTATGAATAGAATGTTTTCCTAAGTACGAGAGAATTAGGAAGTTCAATATCTAGTTAGGTTGAGAAACACTTAGATGGACTGTCAAAACTGATGATTTGGTGTTTCCCACAAATCATGAGAATCCAATACTACAACTATTATTCAATGGAGGATTACTAATCATTGTGATCACAACTCTAGTTTCTCTATATCATTGATTTGAAATATTGCAGTTTAAGCTTTGAGTTCTAAGGTGAATTGAAGTGTTAATAACTTTTGTTCAATTATTAAAAAAACCCCATTTTATCTTATCATATCATTTGTTTGAATTTAACTTGTAGCTATAGTTTTAAATTAGTTTAATTGTCTTTCATATTGTTTCTCGTGGATTCGACCCCGACTCCAAAGTTGGATAAATATATTAACGAAGACTGCCTTACACTAAATTGACTTGTAAGTGTAGCGTTATAAAAAATAGTGCCGTTGATGGGGATCAATTTGGTTTATTGAGTTGGTTTGAAATTTTAGCCTACTTGCTTGAATTCAAAATTGTAAATATTTGTTTTTAGTTTTCTTTTATTTCTTGTGTTAGGTAGATTTTTATTTTAGTTTACTTATTACTATGGCATCGTGGAATGAACATGAGCTTGGTGGTTGGAAATCTTATCTTGATGATCTATGTCCATATTTTGATGGACCTCACTTTTTGCAAGATTTTAGATATGCTCCCTGGAGAAAGATGTGTGCACCATCTCCATCCTACCATGAGTATGATTGTTCTTTATGTGGTGGTCAAGATGGAAATTGGAGTGATTTCCCAAATACCCCCTCCCCCTATTGCGCTAACCCAAATTCTAGTTCCTCTTATGAGTTTGATAGGACTTATGGTCAAGAAAAAAAAGAACGAAGCACCACATAGAATGGCATTGAAGCTATATTTCAACAAATGTTGGATCTCCAAAAAAAAAAATATAATATCGTATGTGACATATGTCAAGGAATGAAGCCAAACATTCATAAAAAGATGGATATAGAGGTCAATCATTCAAAGCATTCTTCTATATTATATTTAGATGATATCTTATCTATGGAATCATTTAAAATAATGGAAAAGTGTGAAGATGAGGAGCAAGAATCCTATATTGATGTTTAGCTTGATGATGAGCAACACTCGGTAATTTCCCAACCAACCAAACCAACCATGAGAGATAATGCCAAGATTGAGGAAATGGTGCTAGAGGCAAAAGAAGAAACCAAGCCAATCTCTTATAAAGATCTAGCCCAATTTGGGGTGAAGAGGTCGAGAAGGATGCAATTCCAAAATTAGAGAGAATACCTCACTTGAATCACTTTTCAACATTACGATTAGTGGATGTGATGAAATTCAAATCACCCAAGCAAATGATGAATTTTGGAAAAGGGGAGGAAAACTCCTACATTTTGGAGTTTTTCTTTCCGAAAGGGTATAATACAACCCCAATATTTAAGGTCAAGATGCTTAAAGGTAGATGTCTATTTAGTGGCTTTTTAATATTCTCACCGTTGCCAAATGAGCCCACACAAAAGTTTGATGCAAAAATGGGCAAGCGGTTCAAGTCTTCAAAGTGGCGTAATAGAACTTTCCTTATCATGCTCTCACATTTTCCCAACGCACCTAAAAAATATAAATATCAAAATATAGGTCAACGATTCAAATCATCTAAGTGGAGAGATAAAGGATGAAGTACTTTCAAGATATCTTGATGAATTCTGAGTAGATAATATAACCTAGTCATACTGCGACATTAAATCAGGCGCTGCTTGGGAGGCAACCCAAGGTATTTTGTTATTTGTATTTGTATTATATGATTGACATTAGATCTCCGTACCCATGGTACCACAAGTATGTTTCTAACTCTCTTGTTTTGGTTTGACTCATTGGGGACATTGCACGATTTTAAGTTGAGAGTGGGGCTACTTCTAGGTGTTGATGTCCTCTTGAGGTTTTTGTTGTCGTGCCTCTTTTCCCTGGAGTCTTGTTCCTAGTAGAGTCGGCATGTTTAGACGTATTGTGTTTGTTTTGTGATGTGTTGTGGTTAACTGGGGGACAGTAAGTATCTATGACAATTGACATATTTTTGTTGATTTTTCGTGGAATGATAAATACCTCTCCAATTGTCTATCTTATAATTGTGTGATGTGCATCTATATCTGACTATTGTGAATATTTTTATGGCATTAGTACTAGGGACATAATAATTACTACTAACAATTGCATGAACCGAATGGATAGTAGCTTGTGATGTACCTTTGTGCCTTGTGTGTGTGAGATACTACCTAGTTCCCGTTGTGTGTTAAATCCAGAACTTGCCCGATTGGTCTTGCCTTAGTTGTAGGATAGCGGTTAGGAAAGTATCATAGGTCATTGCTGATATTAGTCCACTTTTAGCCTAAATGACCTTCCATGTGTGAATAATATACCTTGATCCTGATTTTGAACCTAAATGCCTATTCTTTGTATTATACCTATCACCTTCCCATTTGTACTACAATGAACTAGTTTTGGCCCTGGTCCTCGTTGGACATTGTGCACTTTGACTTAGGCAAATAGCCTAAGTTGAGGGTGGCTATCATAGGGGTGCATGATGTAAAGTGAGTATGAAGAAGGGTAATAAAAAATATGCAAGGCTGGGTGTGGTAGAAAAAGAATAAGAAAAGAAAAGTTGTGAAAAAAATGAGTAATTAAAAACTGCACCCATCTTGAATGTACTTTAATCAAGAAAGGGAGAAATAAAGTAAAGGTTGATAAGTGAGACCCCAAAAATAGTGTAGTGCCAATGAGACTTATTTAGTTTAAATATCCTTGTGTATTATACCAGCCTCAAGCCTACATTACAAGCTGAAGAATAGTCCTATAGTGATCCTAACTTAACTTTCTGAAAGCTTCGGTAATGAAAATAAAGGCAAGCTTATGGTATTTGGCATACATTGACGTGAACTTTTTTATGAGAGTGAATGTCTCTTGACCGTCCCCGCATTGACATGCTTTAGTTCATATATGAGTGAGAAGGGACTTCTTTGTTGTTAGGGCACACTGGTTATATTGCTAGTTGCTAACTTATTTGGATAGTGTAATATTGGTACATACATGGTTGTTGTTTCTAAGTTGTTGGCATAGCTTGATTCCTTTGTATTGCATTGTTGCTTTTTAGTAATATACACAGTTGAGTTTGAGATGATTGACCTTGGAGATGGTAAATATATTTTGAGCTAAAATAGATGATTGGCTGCCGAATGTGCATTGTATCCTCATAGTTATGTTTAAGTTGCTTAAGGACAAGAAATTTTTTTAAGTTGAGGGTGTTGATGTGTGAGCTAATGCTAACACATTTGAGACTTTTAACTAGAAATAATTGTAAAGTCTTAAGCAACTTTTGTCATTTTTTATTGCTTTCTCTTTGATAATGCAGAAAAGTCAAGATGCAAGAAAACCAAAGACAATAAGAGCAAAAGATGTGAATTTGGAACAAGTGGCCATGAAAGTGTAGTTGATGAATTGACTGATAAGTCATCAAATTTGTGATAAGTTATCAGAGTCATCGTCAGTTGTAGACAGTGTGAGAAAGTTGGAGCAAAAGTGTGATGACATCTCTGATAAGTTATCACAATTTTGATAAGCCATTGAGAATGTCGTTAGCCTAAGTCAGTACATGAGATTTGAAGTAAAGAAGTGATGACATTGTCTGATATGTATTCAAAGTCATAATAAGTCATGAGGATTACTGTCAGCCTCAGGCAGTGTTCAAAAGCTGAGTTGAAGAAGTGATGACATTCTGTGGTAAGTCATCAGATCTTTGATAAGCCATCAGATTTGTCGTCAGCTGAAGAAAACAACATATCAAATACAAAGAGGAGTTGACGATGTGTCTGATAATCCGTCAACCTCCTAATAAGTCATCACATGTTGTCCTCACCTGTGTGAGAAAAAATTGTATGCTGTGATTTGATTCCTAATTTTGCTCCAGGTATTTAAGGGAAAGTTTTTAGGTTTTATAGGGGGCGGACATTCATCTTGAACTTGATGACATTAATTCGTTTTCTCTCTAGTTTTATGGCTTAACCTCTGGAACTTATTCCAGAGACTACTTTATTTCTCCTTGGTCTCTAAACTTGGATTTTCAATTTTCAATTCTTCGATTTAGTTGTGGGATATTCTTCTTGAATTTGGGAAGAGAATCAATTTTTGACTACATCTTTTGTAAGTTTAATCACTTTGAATTATGAATTCAGTTATTGTTAGTGCTTTCTCTTTCATGCGGAACTAAAACCTACAACTAGGGTTGTGGGATCTATGATTACTCCTATATTTTCTTAATAGTTGGTTAGGGTTCGAGTGATTGTGGGAACATTTTTATAATTCTTTTGTATTAATTATTTTTTGTTGGTTGCAAATAATAGATCTCGCCTTATGTTGATTTGCTCAAACTAGGAAATAAACTAAAGGTAGTGAATTATAAACGAGGATTTGGGAAGGTTAAGCTCCCATCTAATGATTAATGTTGTAAGAAGATTAATTAAGAAGATTAATCAACTCGAAATAAAATTAGTATGAATAGAATGTTTTCCTAAGTTTGAGAAAATTAAGGAGTTTAACATCTAGGTAGGTTGAGAAACACCTAGATGGACTGTCGAAACTAATAATTTGGTGTTTCCTACAAGTCATGAGAATCCAATACTACAACTATTATTCAATGCAGGATTACTAATCATAGTGATCGCAACTCTAGTTTCTCTATATCATTGATTTGAAATATTGCAGTTTTAGCTTTGAGTTCTAAGGCGAATTGAAGTATTAATAACTTTTGTTCAATCATTAAAAACCCCCCATTTTATCTTTTAGTATTATTTGTTTGAATTTAACCTATAGCTATAGTTTAAAATTAGTTTAATCGCCACTCACATTGTTCCTCGTGGATTTGACCCCAACTCCAAAGTTGGGTAAATATATTAATGATGACCGCCTTGCACTAAATTGATGTGTAAGTGTAGAGTTATCTGTACACCACTTTCTACATAGATTGATAGTCGGTATACCACAAAATTATTTTTTCTGCAAGAGACATGACTACCTCATCGGGAAAAGTATCGTTAATTTCAGTTTCTCCTTGCCTTTTGTAGTTACCTTCAAGGTGTGAGACATGGTCGGCCACTTGGTTTTCATACCCCTTTCGATCCTTTACCTCAAAGTTGAATTCATACTCTAGTAAAATCCATTTAATTAGGCGCGACTTTGATTTCTTATTTTCTATGAGGTACTTGAGGGCGGCATGATCCGTGTGCACCACTACTTTCGTTCCTAACAAGTAGGTATGAAAATTTTCAAAAGCATACACAACCACCAACCACTCTTGTTTGGAAACAATGTATTTGCGTTGAGCATCATTCAAGGTCTTGCTCACACAAAAGATAGGATGAAAAAGTTTCTTCTTCTGTTGACCTAACACCGCACCCAATGCAATCCCACTTGCATTACACATTACTTTAAAAGAGGATGAAAAATCCGAGGCCACAATGATGGGGGCCAAAATAAGCAATGTCTTAAGATGCTCAAAGGATTTTAAGCATGCCTCATCAAAGTTAATTTTTTTCTCCTTCTCAAGGAGTTTTCACATTGGGTGAGCTATTTTGGAGAAATCCTTAAGAAGTAATGACAAAACCTGACAATCTAAGAAAACTTTGAATAACCTTTACGAAAATGGGGAGGGGGTGGTGGTAACTTGGCAATTACCACTACCTTCACTTCATCAACTCGTATTACTTTCTCTGATATTTTATGGCCCAAGACAATACCCTCCTTGACCAGGAAATATCATTTTTCCCAATTTAGGACAAGGTTGGTTTCCACACATCTCTCAAACACCTTACTTAGATGCTCAATACATGAGTCAAATGAGTTCCCCAACACTGAGAAGTCATCCATTAAGACCTCCATTGACTCTTGGACCACATCCGTAAAGATTGACAACATGAAACATTGAATGGTATCTAGAGCATTGCATAACCCAAAGGGCATTCAATTGAATCTGAATGTCCTATAGTTGCAAGTAAAACTCGTCTTCTCTTGGTCATCCAGAGAGATGCAAATTTGATTCTACCCTGAATGACCATTTAAGAAGAAATACCATCCTCGTCCAACCAACATAACAAACATTTGGTCCATAAAAGGCACCAAAAAATGGTCTTTTTCGGTCCATGAGTTGAACTTCCAATAAACCATGAATTCCCATAACCTGGTGACCGATCAAATAGGGATAAGATCATTTTTTATTCTCAACTACCATAATGACACCTTTATTTAGGACACATTGAACTAGAATCACCCAAGTGCTATTTGATAAAGGATAGATTACTCCCACATCAAGTTATTTTATGATCTATTTCTTCACCATTGCTTGCATTGGTTGATTTATCCTCCTTTGATGTTCCACACTTGGTACATGATTTTTATCAAGCTTAATTTTGTGGGAACAAATGTTGGGGGCTATCCCTATGATGTCTTCTATTGTCTATAGACTGGCTAGAATAAACCTTTTCACCACTAATTTCAAAGCTTCCACTTGAGAGGACTCAAGGTCACTTGTAATGATGATGGGTAACGTGTCTCCGTCACCCAAAAACACATATTTAAGATATGGTGGCAAAGAATTTAATTCAATTTTTAGTGGCTCGAGAATGAATGGTTTTGCGGATGGGCTATCACAGTTTTTAAGATTAAGGTTCAACTTTACTGGGTTCTTGGTATAGGATCCAAGTCCCATTAAAGATGCAACCACCTCACCACATTATTCCACCTCTTCCGTTCCACAATTCCATAATACTCCTACCAAAGGATCATCTAACAAGATTATATCAACATGATTGTCACCTCCCCATCAATGACATCAATTACTAAGATGACTTGTAAGTCCATCGATCGCTTCATGGACTTACATACATTAAAAGACACCTCCTCATTATTCAACTAAAACTTCATCATTCCATATCCACCAAGGCCTTCTCGGTGGATAAGAATGGCCTCCAAAGTATTTTAGCAACTTCAATATCCATTGAACAATCCAAAATCATAAAATCGTCCAGGAAAATAAACCAATCAACTTTGACTATAACATCATCAAGAAATCTGATTGGCTTCTTGATGGAATGGTCAAACATTAGCAATTTTATTGTGGTAGATTACAGCTTCAACAATCCGAGCTTGTGAAATATGGATTATAACATTAGGTTTACACTTGCTCCAAGGTCACACAATGCTTTCACAAACTTGTTCAATTCGATGGTGAATGGAATTATAAAAGCACCGAGGTCACTCTTCTTTTTCATCAATGTGCTTCACATACTGGCACTACAATGATGTGTTATTTCTATCATTTCATCTTCCATAAGCCGCTTCTTAGATATCAAATCCTTCACAAATTTAGCATACCCCGACATATCTTACAAAGCCTCAACTTGAGGAATATTTATGGATAGGGTACTAAATTTATCAAAGAGCTTGTTGAACTTTACATTTTCTCCCTTTAGTGAGAACCCTTTAGGGAAAGAGGGAGGAATATAGCTTAATGGCATGGAGATAATTTGGCTCTCATTTATCTTTGACTTTGCACACACAATCCCACTTGGTTTTAGCTCATCATTATTTGACCTCTTTCTCATTTCCTTTATTTTTTTTATCCTTTTCTTTTCCATTGGAGTTCTCAAGATCCATACTATTTCAGAGACCTTTCCATCTTGAGTGCCTATAACATTTGTTACCTTCCCACTTGGCATTTCTTCATTTTGTTTCTCTATGAGATACACCGATATTTTATTCAAAATTAAATCTAGTTATTTGATGGCGGTTGAGTGGTACTCAACCGTTTAGTGGAGCATGGAGAAATCACTTTGCATTTATTCTATAATTTTGTTAGTCCTCCAACACAAATCCAGATCCGACCCAAGATTTCTTCATTGATGCACCCTTTATTTTTGCGTTGTGTCATGCTTTGACTTTTATAGTTTTGACCTTGATTATACCTTTCCCATAAGAGGCAAGGTTAATCCCTCTATATATTTATGCAAAACACTCAATTTGGCATCAATTATCTCCTTCTTTTCACTTTCATATGACTTAGCCTTTGTTGTATTTATCACACTTATGTTTTTAATTTCCAATATATGATTCATAAGTAGCTCAAGGTGTGACATTACCTTGATCATGTTTGCATTTCTTTTTCCTCTTAACCTTTTCTATGTTGGGACACAAGGATGAGGAGGGATCCCCCACGGCCACCTCAGTATCCTTCATATCCCATCCCTTAGACAAACTTGCTACTTGATCTAACACCTTTGATACAACCCCATATGAAGATTTAATGAGTGATCCCTAGGATATATTTTCTACTATCACTTTATTGTGCTATTCCAATGCCCTATAGAAGATTTGGAGAAGCATCTTCTCTGGCATCTCATGGTACAAGCATTTTAAGAGATTCTTCTTTAATCTTCTCAAAGCTTCATACCATGGTTCTTCATTGAATTGACTAACATTATTGATTTCACCTCATAATTGTAACATCTTAGAAAATAGGAAGTATTGACTTAATAATGTCTCCGTAAGACTTATCCATGAGGTAATGGAACCGGAGGTCAAAGATCTTATCCATAGCACCGCCTTTCCCATTAGAGATAATGGGAAAAGGCTTATTGGATGGACTCTTGGGATATGTGTGCAATATTAAAGTGTGCACAAACTTCAACAAATTAGTTATTCAAGTGCAAATTCGGGTCCTCATGTGCTTGACCCCCCAAAAAGTCCCTTCAAATGAAGCAATTAAAGCATCACATTTATGATATAAAATACTCCATTTCCCTTGGTGGGATTAATATGGATTGGACTTTCATACTCATTGGTGCTAAGATAATCCAAGCCATCTTGACTCATGGATATTCAGGAAAAATAGTGATTACCTAATTAAAAATAAAAAACAAGGAAATTAAATCAAAATCACCACGAGTATACCCGAAGTAACATTCAACACCACACTAGTGAAATCTCATTCACTCCCTGGCAACGATGCCATTTTGATAACGCTCACCTATACCATCTAAAGTACTAGAGGACGGTCATTGTGAATAGCTCAACTTTAGTTGAGGTTGAATCCATGAGGAGCGAGATTTAAATTTTGAAACCAATAGGTGTTGATATTACAAAATAGATACTCGAAGTGTACACAATATAAAACACATAATGAAAAGTGTGTGTGTGTATTAGGGAGGGGGTGGTTTGGAATATAATCTTATCAATATCAAGGCAAGCAACTCACTAAGATAACACTTTTTGTTTTAGAATTCAAATTTTTAAAGATATTGGGATTATGTCTACCTAAGGGCAAGGTGTGCATGGGGTCTTGAAGGTTTTGTGAAAGTCCAAATTGTTGATGACATGGTAGGCTAGGTTAAGAGTCCTTGAGGCTAGTATAAGGACTTGCATTCTGTGTAGTCGTTGTAGTATTAGATTGAGTGTCTTGCTTGTAGTAGAAGTGTGGAGTCTTCTCTGATTATGATTCTTATATTAAAGAGGTTTTTGAGGATGAACAAGGGTTTATGTGTGGGTTGATAATCTGAGGTGGATTTATGCACCTCAGTGTTGTTATCTAAGTTTATTTAGCCTTATTTTTAGGACAATTCATGTTCTTAGTGTTTTTTTAATGATATAAATGATAATATAAGTGTTAAATTAATTTATTACAATGTTTAAGTTATTTTTCAAACAATTTAGGACTAAAATTGATCACTTAGAGTTCATATGAGAAAACTAGTGTTACTAGCTTGAGATAGGTGTTGTTCTAGTTGATTTTGATGTATTATAGTATGTTTGATAAGTTGATAATGGTATGATTGTGTAATTATATGTGGAACGACTTCTTTATAGTTTTTTAGGTTCAATTGAAACAAGCCAAGAGTCAAAAGCAAGTTTAAGATCAAAAGGGGCAAAACTAGTATTCATGGCTTAATTTTCTAGTTCACTGTCTTTGATGTTATGTTGTTTTGAACTCTAATTTGTGGTGTTTTATGTAATAGGATGATTTGTGAGTTGATTATTATGATAAATAAATGATGTAAAATATTGAAATCAAGTGTAAAAAACACCACAAGTTTTAGAATGGATGGACAAAACACGGGAAAAGATTTGACTTAAAACGGACACCTTGGATCTCTATGGTGCGTCGCAGAATAAAGACAATGATATGGGGTGTGTTCCACACTTAAGTATATTCCTAGAGAACCCAAAATGGTGTGCCTCTCTTATTAGGGTGCGTTGCAGACCCTAGGTATCTCGATAAGTGGTGCGACGCGGACCCATGTCAAAATCAGCAAGAATTGACCTCTTATAAATAGGACACTTGAACTTGATGCAAAACACCTAGGACGACTTGGAAACTTGGATGGATGTTGTAAAGAACTTCAATTAGGGTTTTGATTTATTTACTATACTTTGTTTATGGATTTTATCATGTTTTCATTTATCGTGATTACAGTTATGTCCATGAGCGGTTAAAAAGCCTTTTCTGGGTTAAGGGCAAGAATATGATTACTCTTGTTATGAATTGATTTAGTATTGATTATTTATCATATTTTGATGTTTATTTATACTTTCTATTTCTATTTTAAGGATTAGTGACCCTTATAATATATTCATTATCATCTTGTGAGCCCGAAAGGAGAAGAAAGAGAATAGAATACGGGGTAAATAGAATAGGATTATAATATTCTATAGAATGAAGTTACAATTTGCACTTAGGATAGGAATATACCTTATTGACCTATTTGTTTCACTTAAGTATAAAATATGAATGTGCTTAACTTAGCTCTCACATCCTTGCTCAACGATGTAGTTATGGGTCTAAGTTAGATAGGTCACTAGAGGCTCAGAAGCCCACAGTCATAATATCAACCCCATGAATCAACAACAAAGATAAGTAACATAACCAGTGAAAGTTTTATAGCATAGTATGATTGTTCTTAGAGCCTTAACACTGGGTTTCTATTTATTGATTACTCAAGAACTTTACTTTACCGCATTATTTTCTTTACTTCCATTTCATAAATCACAAATTTGTGGTTACATTTGCACTTGATTAATCTCAATAATAAACTAGACTTGAATATTTGTCAATATAAGTATCTGAGGGATTGATACTTGACTTTTATAAGGCCACTCTACTACTTGGTGAGACTACGTACACTTGCATGTGCGCTTGGGCACAATATTGACACACCTCTTGTATCAAATGGCTATTAATATTGACAATATTATCTGTAATGATGACTTTTGGAATGACAAATCTACAAATAATGTTAGCATGAACAAAATCTACTACCGCTTTCTTTGTTACTGTCTTGAAAGTTGTTGTTTCCACCCACTTTGTAAAATAATCAATGGCCACCAAAATAAATCTATGTCCGTTTGATGCGTTCGGTTTGATCGGTCCATTCAGGTCTATCTCCCAAGCTATAAAAGGTCATAGAGTAGATATTATGTGTAACTTAGCAGGAGGAGAATGTATCAAATTACTGTGTACCTTACATTAAAGACAATTTTGAACAAAATGAATCGAATCCCTTTCCAGAGTACACCAATAATAACCTACTCACAGTATCTTCTTTGATACAACATAGCCATTAATATGCAACCTACATATTCTAGAATGTGTTTTAACTTTAATTATTGAAGCTTCTTTGGCATCTACATATCTCAAGAGTCCTAAATAGGAGTTTTCTTGTACGAAATTCCCCTTCTTAAGAAAAATCTACTTGCCAAATGCCTAATAGGCCTCTTTTGATCACTGGTGGCATACATTGGATATTCTCCCGACAGAATCTATCTCTTGATATCAAAAAACCAAGGCTCACCATAAATTTCTTCTTCAACTGTATTAAAATAAGAATATTGATCACGATTTTGTATATACACTGGATTGATGTAAAACTTATTAGGATATTAGAGCATCGAAGATAAAGTGGCTAATGAATTCTTGGAATATACCTAAATTTTTCTGCTATGAATCATCGACATAGATATTGCAAGCATTGTTAATATGATATGAGTTTTAAATCATGTGTCTCCCAGTTACCTTAATTCTGATGGACAAGCAAGTTTGAATCTCCCAACACTAATAACTCTTAAACTCCCACGTCAATAGCTAACCTCAACCCTAAAATACAAGATTCATATCCATCTATGTTGTTGGTAGGGTAAAATTAAAGTTGCATTGTTATCGAGAAATATTTCCCAAAGATAATAACTGCACCTATCCCGACTCCCTCTATGTTTACTACTCCACCAAAGAACAGCGTACAACCTAGATCAATATCTATAGTGACTTCATCAATACACAACACTTCTTCATCAGGAAAGTATGTCTTTAAAGGTTCATACTCTTAAATAGATCTATTATAGCTCTAATGGATCTATTTTTGTTTGTGCGTGGATATTTCTTAAATTCTCTAATCATTTTTATTTTTATTAATGTTCATATCTTGGGGGGTGATTATATGGTAATTGATTAAATGCTTTACTGTAATATTCTTTAGTTTTTTCTGTTAGTCTTTGTAATTCTTGTATATTATTTTGAAGCTATTCTAAATATTCTATATCTTTTGTTTCAAAATATTCAATTAAATTGTCTTTCATAAGTCTTTCTATTAATCTTATTTCTTCCATATTTTGTCTCCAGTATTTTAAATACTCGTAGTTTATCATTTTATTCTAAAGTAGTTGCTTTGTTTACTAATTTATGTGTAATATTCTATTCTGATTGTACTATAATTTATATCTAAATTAAGGTTATTAATACTATTATTTATCTCTCCTTCTTCTTCTCTTAATGAGTTTTTTATGTTATATAAAATATTATCTGTACTTTTTTCTAAATTTTCTAAGGTTTCTTTTATCCATATTAATTTTTGTTTTAGATTTTCCATTATTTCTTTGAGTCGGTTTCTATAATTAATTTCTTCATATAGGTCACTTTGGTTTTCTCTAATTTTTCTAATATATTCTAACATTTCTAATCTGTATAATATCCATCTGAGTAACAACTATCTAAATATGAGCAGTAGCTTTCATTTTATAGGTGTAAGATTTCTATAGAACTTAATAAATCTTCATTAAAATAAAATACCTCTTCGTATATAATTTTTATTATATCTACTATTGCTATATCTTTAAGTACATACAAAACAAGTATTTTAAATTTATCTATCATTCCATCAGATAAATAGGTAGTCATGCTTTTTCATATGATGCTATGTTTAAAATATTCTCTTCAATCATACACATATCAAAATATGATCATTTTAGATTACTATATACCAGATTATTCTTAAATAACATGTTCATCGGTCACTATTAGCATGGTAATCTGGATACTTTTCACTTAAACAACGTCTCTACTCTGGCTACTCCCCACGACGACTTTCTTGCCTTACCGGTTTCACCTTTAGGATGGCATAGTTCTTAGAGATTTTTTTCCTTTTCCACTTTGCTAATGAACTTCGTAACATGCTATTTTTCGAATAATTCTACTATAAAGTAACTAACAT
>NC_061121.1:176275837-176359734 GCF_002878395.1 Capsicum annuum | reverse complement strand
TTTTGGAAACTATATGCCCTCAACATATTTTTTAAAATTCCTATAAGAATGGTTTTGTCAAATGATATGACTTTTATTGAAACTATTGCATTGAATAATTTGGTAATGGAACCTAAATTGGTTAAATTTATTTAATGGCGAAATGGTAAAGCCTTGATGGCTATGGATTTGATTTAAAACCTTGTGGGGTGCACGGGAATCCCCAAAGTGAATCTAATAATGGAACCTACGGGGTACATAGGAATCCCCTAAGAGATTGGCTAAGGACATTGCTTGATAGCTACAGTTGGTATAATGATACCACTTCCTATAGCCTTGGTTAATAATATATGGAATTGGTGGTTTGGTTGTGTGCTAATGGTTTTAATTGGGCAATAATGGTGAGATATGATAGCTAACTATGAAGGTGTGAGTCCAATGAACGAACACTGGAAATTTATATTTGCCAACATTAGGATTGGTCATGGCGACTATATACTTGTAGGGTACACAGGAATCCCTTAATTTACACTTGTATATATGTATCATGGAAGGTGAAGGCTACATAGGAATCCCATGCCCCTATGACATCTCTTTTTCGGTCGGTTACAAACATTGAGACTCATTCAGGGGGTAACACTAGACCTATATAGCCCATGGGTTATTCTACAATGGTTAAGCTATACAAGCCCAGGTTAAATTTTTAAATGCATGCTCAATCTGATTCTCTTTCCCCGCATGGATTATATATGTATATGTATGGTTATGCTTACATATGTTTATTTACTTGTTTTCAGATGTTGGCATTATTTTCCTTAGCCTGAGTACATGCTAGCGTTCACCCACTAACACATCTTCGATTGATGTATCCCCACGCGATGTAGGAATTGGGCATACTACTCCTCTTACTTAATGATTGGATTTGGGGAAAGCTTGTGTTGGATTGCAGTAGTAAGCTCCCATACTTCGAAAAGCTCCATGTTATATTATAGATCTTTCTACATACTTTTGTCATGTCATAGACTTTAGTTTTAGCTATAGTCGGGGGCATGTCCAAACCGGGTATTGTTTTACTATTGGATAGAGGCTTTATGTGACTTCTATGGGTTGGTATAGGCGGTATTGATATGGATGTTATCCTTGGAATTGGTATTGGTTTTAGGGCTAACACCATTAGACTGTATTTAATTTATGATTGTTCCATTTTGTTATGTTATATATATATTCTGAATTCATCCAACATAGGGTATATAGCGGTTATGGTTGGGTATTGGGGGTGGTCTTTGGTCCTGATTGGGATTGAGGCACCCGATATGGCTAGGCCCTAGTTCAGGTCGTATCAGATTGGCAACAGAGCCCTAGGTTCATGGTCACTTGGGATTCCACAAATCCTATCAAGTAGAGTCTCTCTTAAGGGTGTGTAGTGCTCCACACTCATCAGGGAGAGGCTACAAGACATTTAGGCATGTTTCTATTTCTTGTGTTTTATTTTTAAGCTTGGAGTTAAAGTTATGAAATCCTCTCTAATTCTCATTTGTTTGCTTTTTAGATCATGCCTCAAAAATATGAAGTTCACAAAAACTTCTCTGTCCCAACTAGGACTATATTGATGGGACATGCTCCACTCATGGTATCCATACTAGGTCTAGGGGTCCAGTTCCTGACTGTTTTGAAATTACATCAGTTCTCTCTAGTCCTCCTTAGGCTGACACGATGTATGCTCAGTTTTGTTAGTTGATTCATATGATTGCTCAGTTGGTAGCTTTACAGGCTGAGCGTAGTGCATCTGCTACTCCATCTTCTGAGGCCATAAGGGTTGGACAGTTCATGAGGCTAAGCCCTCCAATTTTTACTGGTTTTATGATGGAAGAGCATCCTCAGGGTTTTTTGGATGATATGGAAAAGATTTTCAGGGCTATGCATACCACGAATATGGAAAGAGTTCAGTTTGCTGCCTACTTATTGAAGGATGTAGTGTACCAATTGTATGAGGAATGGGATCGGGCAAGCGGTGATAATGATTCATCTCTATGGCAGAAATTCTCTAATGCATTTCTGACCACTTCTTTCCTCAATAGTTAAAGAAAGAGAAAGTGGAGGTATTATTAATCTGAAGTATGCGAAGATGTCGATCAAGGAATATGCCTTAAAATTTTAGCAGTTGTCCCAGTATGCTCTGGAAATAGTGTCTGATATGAGGGTCTAGATAAGAAAGTTCACTTTGGGATTGTCTCATGAATTGATCATTGAGAGTAAGGTTTCCTTGTTAATCAAGGACATATATATCTCTAGGATGGTTGTATACATGCAACAGGTAAAGGAAGAGAAAAAGAAGTAGGATGAAATAGGGAAAAGTCAAGGCAAGAAGTTTAGGTTCTCTGAGAAGGATGGTGGCCAACAACAGAATGGCAGGGATGGTGGTAAGTGTCCTAAGAAGAAGCGGGGCAATTTTGGGTCTTATTCGATGGTTAGTACTCCTTACCCAAAGTCATAGGGTGATAGGTGTTTCTATATTGGTGATAAATTTAGGGCACAGGGTGCCAAATTATAGTCTAGTGGGGCTCAGTCAGCTCCTTCATATCCTTCCTGTAACTATGTAGTCATTTGTATTAGGGTTTCTATGATAAGGAAAGGTACAGGTGCTTCATCTATAGTCATCCAGGCCATATGCTTATAAACTGTACAATAGGAAAGGTTTCCTCTAGGGAAAATAAGGTTTCGATTGCATTGTCTTCATCTCTAGCACCAAAGGGTGCACCATCTAATTTCGGAACTGGTCGAATTCATTTTTATGCTCTCACTACCCGACAGAGTTCGAGGCATCACCTGATGTCATGACTGTTATGTTGTAACTGTTTTTTTGTGATATGTACTATTTACTTGATCTAGGGTTCACTCTCTCTTCTGTTACCCCATTTGTGGCTATACATTTTGGTTTTGGTCATGAGTGTATTTTAAACCCTTTTTCTATTTCTATCTCGGTAGGTGACTCTATGATTACTAAAAGAGTCTATAGGGGTTGTGTGGTATTTGTTGGTAGTAAAGAGACTTTGTTGGATCTACTTGAACTAGATATGGTGGATTTCGATATTATTTTGGGGATGGATTAGTTACACTTGTGCTATGCATCTTTAGTCTGTCAGACCTATAAGGTTGTCTTTAAGTTCCCTAGTGAGCTAGTTATTGAATGAGAGAGTGGTTCCCTAGCTCTTAAGGGAAAAATTTATTTCATATCTTATAGCTCAAACATTAATCTCTAAAGGGTGTCTCTATCACTTAGTCCCGGTTAAAGATTGTAACTTGGATGGTCCTTCTTATCATTTTGTCCCGGTGGTGAATGAGTTCCCTAAGGACTTTCCTAATGACCTTTCTGGTGTTCATCTGGTTTGGGAGATTGATCTTGGATTGATCTTGTTCCAGACACTCATTTAATTTCTATTCCCCCACTGAATTGAAGGAGCTTAAGGACCAATTAAAGGATCTCTTAGATAAGGGTTTCATCCATCCTAGTATGTCCCCGTGAGGTGCACTGATGTTATTCGTGCATAAGAAGGATGGTTCCTTTTGAATGTGTATTGATTATAGATAGTTGAATAAGGTGACAGTAAAGAATAAGTATCCTCTTCCAAGGATAATGACTTGTTTGACCAGTTGCAGGGTGCTAAATTTTTCTCCAAAATTGACCTTCGGTCTAGATATCATTAGCTTAAGATTAGGGAGGTAGATATCCTTATGACAGCTTTCCGTACCTTGTATGGTCATTTTGAGTTTTGGTTATGTCTTTTGGGTTAACCTATGCCCCAACGACATTTATGGATCTGATGAATAAGGTCTTCCATTAATTTCTGGATTTGTTTGTCATTGTGTTCATAGATGATATTCTAGTGTATTTAAAGAGCAAGGTGGATCACTCTTATAACCTCTGCATTGTGTTGCAAACCTTGAATAAGTAGTAGTTGTATGCCAAATTCTTGAAATATGAGTTATGGTTGAATGCTGTCAGTTATCTGGGTCATATTATTTCAAGTGAGGGGATCATGGTGGATACGCGAAAGGTTGAAGTGGTTATGAAGTGGCCTAAACCCAGGACTTCAACCGATATTCAAAACTTCTTGGGCTTATCTGGTTACTACCGAAGGTTTGTGGAATGCCTTTCACCTATAGCTGCCCCGTTGACTAAATTGACTCAGAAAAAGGTAAAGTTCTTCTAGTCTAATTCTTGTGAAGGTAGTTTTGAGAAGCTGAAGGATAAGGTAACTTCAGCTCTAGTTTTTACTTTTCCTGAAGGCACTGATGGGTTTATGGTCTATTGTGATGTGTCCTGTGTGGGCCTTGGTTTTGTTTTGATGCATCATAGTAAGGTGATAGCCTATGCTTCTAGGCAGTTGAAGGTGTATGAGAGGAACTATCCTACTCATAATTCAAAGATGTTAGGTGTGGTGTTTGCACTGAAAATTTGGTGGCACTATTTGTGTGGGGTTGACATGGATATCTTCTTAGATCATAAGAGCTTACAGTATGTGTTCACTCAGAAGAAACTTATCCTGAAGAAGAGGGGGTAGCTTAAGCATCTTAAGGACTATGACATGAGTTTTCACTACCACTCTAGTAAAGCTAATGTGTTTGTTGATGCTCTTAGTAAGTTATACATGAGGAGTCTACCTAATATGGATAAGTAGAACTGGGAGTGGGTTAAGGACATTCAGCATTTGGATAACCTTGGAGTTCTCCTCTTAGACTCAAAATATAGTGGCGTGTTTGTTTAAAAGGTGGCATAGTAGTCTCTTGGTGTCGAAATCAAGGAGAAGCAGATGTTAGATTCTGTCTTGTTGAGGATCAAGGGTGATATTGGTGGGCATAAGGTGATGGTGCTTTGTGGTACCAAGAGAGGTTGTGCATTCCCTATGTTGATGGTTTGTGAGAGAGAATCTTGGCAAAAGTGCATGAGTCACGCTATGTTGTTCATACCGGTTCGACGAACATGTATCATAACCTCAAGAAAATGTATTGGTGGAACAATATGAAGAGTGGTGTGGCGAATTTTGTGGCCAGGTGTATGGTGTGTCAACAAGTGAAATTTGAAAATATGAGGCCTGAAGGATTGTATCAAGAAACTGAATTGCCAAAATGGAAATAGGAATTGATCAACATGTATTTCATTACCGTTCTTCCTCGGTGTCGAAACCAATTTGATTCAGTTTGGGTCATCGTGAATAGGATGACAAAGTCTACTCACTTCTTTCCAGTGAGAACTAACTTTTTGGATGAGGATTATGCGAAGTTGTACCTCCAAGAGATTGTGAAGTTGCATAGGGTACCTGTTTCTATCATCTCTGATCGTGGTACACAGTTTTCATCTTACTTTTGGTGGTCGTTTCAGACATTGGAGGATATGCTTCATGCATGTTTTATTGACTATGGTGGTAGTTGGGTTGAGCATCTACCTATTGTAGAGTTTGCATACAATAATAGGTACAACTTTAGCATTGAGATGGCCCCGTTTGAGGCTTTGTAGGTAGGAGGTGTAGTCTCTTATTGGTTTGTTCGAGGTTGGTAAGGCAAGATGTTTGGCCCGTATTTGGTTCAAAAATCCATGGAAAAGGAGAAGGTGATTCGGTGACCTAACCCGACCTAGGGCCTTGTCGTAATAAGCAGCCAAGTCCAACTTGGACTGGGGTTCGCCCCCAGTTACCCAACACAATCACCTATATCTAGCCTTGGACTAAATTTCGAGCATATAACAAGATAGCATAAATGCTCTCATGAAGACTCTGGGATAGGGCCACAACCGTGACCGACCCAACAGAGTCCAATCGTACCACCACAACTGGCCAACCATACAAACCCAAACCATAGGCCATAACCAAAGAGAATACCAAAATATAATATGATAATCAATCCCAAAATATAATACGATGGAACAACCAACAATATCTTCCAAGAGTGTAAGCCCCAACACTAATACTGATGCCAAGGCGAACACCAATACCAATCCCCCCCATGCCAACCACCTAAAGTACCACAAAGTCTCTATCCAAAAGAGTAAATAAATTCTGTTGGAACATGCCCCCAACCATGGCCGAAACTAATATCCAAAATAAAGTCAAAACGTCTAACAGTATCCATAATATGAAATGATGCCTTTCAAAAGGATGGGAGCTCACCACTTCAGTCCAAATGCAGTCCCCAAGTCAATCACTATGTAGGAGGAGGGGAACGGCCTGCTCCTGCATAGTGTGGTTATAAAACCACCAGTAGATGGGTTAGCGAGTGACCGCTAACATGAATCTCAGGATATGGATAACATAATGCCAGTTATAAAACCAAGTAAAACCATCCAATGCACACAACAATACATATATATATAACACCATGTCGGGAAAAGGAATCTGGATTTAGCATGCCTTTAAAACCTTTACCTGGCTTGTGTAGCTTGGCCTTCCTAAACCACCCACGGGCTATATGAATTTAGCTCCCCCTACTGAAAGGGCCTCAGTGAGTGTAGCCATATGAACAAGGAAGTATCCCATGGGATAACTAGTACATCCTCCAATAGTGTGACATTATTCACAAGGTCCACTAAGACCAATCCTCATATCGGCAAATACAAGTTTCCAGTTTTTGTCCCCAAGGACCGCCACCTTCTACAACTTTGCTTCACACCCTGCCATTAGTGTCCAATCAAAACCATATCCAAATAAGCAACCAATTCGTTTACCATTTTATTAACCAAGGCCAATATTAGTGGTATTGTCATACCACCCCTTACATGCAAGTAATATCCATAGCCAATCCATTTAGGTTACGGGACTTTCAAGTGCCCTTCAATAAACAATATTAAAACACTCGGGAGACTTTTATGTTCCCCACAAGCATAACCATTTAGCCTTTTTAAACCATTTAAACCATGCATAATTTCTTTACCAAGTTTAAAAGATGGAAAAGTTCCCTTAAAAAAAGTCAATAGAATGAATATAATTTTATAAGCATTTTGTCAAACACATTGTGGGCATAATATAATCAAAATAAATACCAAAGACCATTAAACCATTACCATGCAATCCAATTTATCCTCCATTAATGCATATAAAAGCATAATTAAATCCATAGGAAACCATAACCAAGCATTTAATATCAAAACCCCAAAATACTAGTTGAAAACCATAATCATGAAATAGTAAAACCATGAAATCAATCATATAAGCCATGCCTTTATTTGAAATTACAATGAGGGAAGAGAATCATGCTTTAAAATAAAGAATTGATGGGAAAAAAATCACTAAAGAAAGCCCCAAATTAGTCCTCAAGATGAAACCCTAGCTTTCTTGCCCCAAAGCTCTTGAGAGAATTATGGAGTATTTTAAAATAGTTTATAAGTGTTAATGAACTGAATAATAGGATGAATAACCTCCTAAATGTATTAGAAGTCGTAGGTCCTAATTAGGGTAAGTAGGAAAATGTCCATAATACCCCCACTTAAGTTGCACAAAATCCTATCTCACGATACTAGTGACCCATACAAGTCATACCTTCCCAATACAATCGTTATACAAGCCTCAACCCTTGGATCAAACACTGTCCAGTATATGACTAATCCAACCAAGTCTTAACCACAGCATATGATTTGTATCCACGACCCGTATCCCGGGAAGAATGAAATACCAAAAGGATCAAACACGCCCCACCATACGAGTCCCTAATACCTCGTACCAAGCCCTACGAATCATACCCCTAAGTCGTACCCATTATAGTGACCAGAACCATCCACCAACTAACATTGGTCAGCATACGACAGGACCATACCACTTGTACCCTAATATATGGCTCGTACCCATGATTCATATTGGGTCGGAGAATGAAAATTTTAGGAAATTTTAAAAGGGTCAAAACCCATGATATTTTAGTCTTCCCTACTAGGAACATTCATCCCTAATGACGGACAAGGTAGGGGTAACCACAAACAGAGTCATTTACATTGCCAAACATCCATTTAACAAAGTTTTAAAACAAAGAGGCAAAGATGTTAATCTTTCCTTTAACAAACTCAGAAAATAAAGATGTGTTGAAGACACGTACTTTCCGCACGAATCCCAAGAGTAGAAAATTGATATGGATATTTGGACTTCATGTCCTCTTTCGCTTCCCAAGTAGCTTCTTCCACCTTATAGTTCAAAAAAATCTCAAAGGGACCAGCATACCGAGGACTGAGTTTCCCCTATTTTTGCCAAACTGCACCACTCCCCTCATGGGAGACACCTTGAGCAATACCTTATTCCCGACCTCAAACTCAAAGTCTCTACGCCTAATATCCGCGTAGGACTTTGGGAGACTTTGGGCATCTTTAAGCCTATCCCTAATCACCTTGACCTTCTCCATCACTTGATAAACCAAATCTAGGCCAAACATATCCGCCTGCCCAAGATCAAAACAACCAATTAGAGATCTACACCTCCTGCCATACAATGCATTGAAAGGAGTCATACTGATACTAGAATGATAGTTATAGTTGTAAAACAACTCCACCAAAGGTAGATGCTCAACCTAATTTCCACTATAGTTAATCACACAGGCTTGAAACTTATCCTCCAATGTCTGAATAGTCCTCTCCAATTTCCCATCTGACTATGGATGAAAAGTCGTACACAAACTAACCTTAGTCCCCAACCCTTTCTAGAAATACCACTAGAAGTGAGACGTAAACTGCATACCATGATCAGAAATAATCAAAACTGGCACCCCATATAGCTTCAAAATCTACTAAAGATATAGCATCGTATGATCCTCTACAAAAAAAGTAGTATGCACTGTCAAGAAGTGAGCAGACTTAGTAATCCTATCCACGATGACCCAAATTGAATCATACTAATTTCCAGATAGATAAAGACTGGTAACAAAGTCCATATTGATCACTTCCTGCTTTCATTCAAGAAAATCAATTTCTTGATAAAAACCTCCTGGCCTCATGTTCTCAACCTTAACCTGTTGACACACCATACACTTGGCCACAAAATTTGCCACATCTCTCTTCATGCTATTCTACTAATAGATCTCCTTAAGATCATGATACATCTTAGTAGAGTTGGGATGAACAAAATAGCACAACTCATGCACCTCAGCAAAACCCTTTGCCACAACCCATCGATATTAGGAACACACAACCGCCCTTGGTATCGTAAATTACCATAACCTATGTTCTCAAACACCACTAATTTTTTCCCACCGATGTGACTCTTGATTTTCATCAAGACAGGATCCAACACTTTCCTCTCCTTAATCTCAATACTAAGAGACGATCGATAAAATTCTTGCACCATCATACTACCATCCTTAGATTCCAAGAGACGAACTCCAAGATCAGTCAAACGGTGAATATCCTTAACAAATTCTTGACTTCCCTCTTCTACACGAGACAAACTCCCTATGGATAACCTGCGAAGAGCATCAGCAACAACATTAGTCTTACTAGGGCAGTAGTAAAGACTCATATCATAATCCTTGAGAAGCTCAAGACATCTCCTCTGCCTGAGATTAAGCTTTTTCTGAGTGAACACGTACTGAAGACTCTTGTGATCAGAAAATATATCCACATGAACACCATACAAATAATGCCTCAATATTTTCAAAGAAAATACAATGCTAATAACTCTAAATCATGAGTAGGATAATTCCTTGCATGCACCTTCAACTGTATGAAAGCATAGGCAATTACCTTCACGTGCTGTATCAAAATACAACCAAAACCTACCCAAGATGCATCATAATAAACCACAAACCCATCATTGCCCTTCGGCAAAGTTAGGATTGGAGTTAAAGTCAACTTATTCTTCAACTTCTCAAAACTCCCTTCACAAGCATCCGACCAAGAAAACTTAACATTCGTCTGAGTCAACATTGTCAAAGGAGTAGATATCGAAGAAAATCTTTCCACAAACTGCCTATAATACTTGGCTAAACCCAAGAAACTTCAAATATGGGATGGAGTCATAGGTCTAGGCCACCTCTCTACCACAACAACCTTTTGTGGATCCACCATGATCCCTTTACTAAAAATTATATGACCCAATAAAGTCACAATTTTCAACCAAAACTCATGCTTGGATAACTTGACATACAACTATTGTTCTGTTAAGGTCTGCAACACCATACAGAGGTGATTAGCATGATCCATCTCTCTCTTCAAATAAACCAGAATGTCATCGATGAACACAATGATAAAGCGATCCAAATACTGCCTGAACACCCTGTTTATCAGATCCATAAATGTTGTCAGAGCATTGGGCAACCCAAATGACATCACCAAAAACTAAAAATGGCCATACCGAGTTCAAAAAGTAATTTTAGGGATACCTCCCTAATCATAAGCTGATGGTACCGCAACCTAAGATCTATCTTAGTAAAGAACTTGGTAATTTGTAACTAATCAAATAGATAATCTATCCTCGAGAGAGGATACTTGTTCTTGACCGTTACCTTATTCAACTGCTAATAGTCAATGCACATCCTAAGGGAACCATCGTTCTTGCATAAAAACAACACCAATGCACCCCAGGGAGAAACACTAGGATGAATAAACCCCTTGTCTAGAAGATCCTTAAGTTTCTTATTAAATTCCTTCAACTCAGTCAGAGTTATTTTATACGGAGGAATAGAAATTGGATGAGTATCCAGAAGCAAATAAATACCAAACTCTATTTCCCTATCCGAAGGAACACTAAGAAGATCATCTGGAAATACCTCTGGAAACTCATTAACCACAGGGACTGAAGATAAAAAAGGACCTTCTGAGTTAAAATCTTTAACCCATACCAAGTTACAAAGTCAACCTTTGAAGATTAACCTCAAAACTTTAAGGTAAGAAATAAACCTCCCCTTAGGATCTAAGGAACTACCTTCCCATTCTATAACCCGTTCACCAGGGAAGTTAAAGATAACCTAATGGGTCCAACAATCTAAAGATACGTAAGAAGAATGCAACCAATCCATACCCAGAATTCAAATAAATCCATTGCCACCAACAAATACCACCTTCCTATAGACTCTCTTAGCAATAATCGAGTCTCTTACCAGGGTAGAATAGAAAAAGGATCTGGAATAACTTTTAGATCAAAATTAAAAGATATAACCATATAAGGAGTCATATAAGAAAGAGTGGACTTTAGATTAAGTAAACAATATACATCATGAGTGAAAAGATATAACATGCTAGTAACGACATTAGGTGATGCCACAGATTCTCAATGGGACGCTAAAGCATACAACCTATTCCAACCAACACTAGAACTAGGAGCAGTAACAGAAGCATATGCCATGCCACCAGGTGCAGAAGTAGAATATGAAGCCACAAGAATCTTATTTTCCTCTATATCAACCCTATTGACTAGATAATACCTTAGCCGATGGTCTGCCGGGCCACACTTGAAGCATTAGTCCCTTCCTACTTCATAATAACCCTAATAAGGATGAACACAGAATTGACAAGGAGGACATGAAAAAACTAACTAATCTCTGCTCGCCTGAGATTGCGTAACTTGTGCCCAAGAATTATCACCACCTTGATGCCACTTGTCTCTTGAATGGAAAAGAGTACTAGCAAAAAAGGATCCAAAACTTCCCCACTTTTTTTTCTACCACTTGCCACCATCTCAACCACCCTTAGACTGAGCACCTCCCTATTTAGAAAACCTGTTCCTCTTTCTCTGCCTATCCCTAAGCTCTGCCAGCCTCCTCTTCTCATCCTCATCCTGCTGCATTTGAACAGTCAACTTCGAGTTGTCTATATCTGTAATGAGCAAGACAGTTTTGCTCTCCAGAATCAAATCTATATTTAATCTAGAAGCGAACTTCCTCATTCTTGACCTCATATTAGCCATTAATTTAGGAGCATACATTGATAGATGATGGAACTTCAAAGCATATTCCTTTACTGTCATCCTCCCCTACTTGAGATTAGCAAGCTCTTCCATTTTAGCTTTCCTCAACTCTTGAGAAAAGAACCAATCCAAGAAGGCATTAGAAAAAGCCTCCCACAACCCTTCCTCTTCTATATCACCTCTATACCCATCCCACTCCTCATACTACTGATAAGTAACATTCTTAAGCTGATAAGACACAAAGTTAACCCCCTCTACATTAGTAGCCTACATCACCCTAAAGATCTATTTTTTCTCATCTAAGAAGCCCTGTGTATCCTCTCCACCTTCAATGTAGTAAAAGTTTGAGGACCCATATTCATAAATTGACCAACCCTTGTGGCCTCAGTAGAAAAAGCACTAACCGTACCCCATTTGGCCTGAGAAGCAACAAGTTATACAATAACATTAATATAATGATAAAATTCTGCATTTGTTAAGTTTCCTTGAGGGACCTGAGGAGAACTAGCTCGAATAGGAGGAACTCCAGCACTATCAAGAATTGGACCATGAGATTAAATATGTACTTTATACATAGAATGTACCATTTCAGCATTATCCCCAGATGGGATGGAAGAATTTCCTTGTGTTCCAGATCTAGGAGGCATGATCTGAAAGATGAGCAAACAAGGATAAGAAAAGACTTCCATGATTGAGAACTCAAGCTTGATAATAGGATACCAAGAAAGTAAAACATTCCTAAATGTCTTATAGCCTCTCTCTTATAAGTGTGGCGCATGTCAAAGCCTTAAAAGAGACTCGACTCAATATAATTTTGTGGACTACCAAGTAAATGCCTCCTATTACCCAACCCAACCACCTATATCTAGCCTTAGATAGACTTAATTTTGAGCATATAACAAGATAGTATAAATTCTCTTATGACTCTTAGATAAGGTCACAACTGTGACCGACCCAACCAAGTCAAGTCGTACCACTCCAACCGCTGACCGACCCAAATCATAGGCCATAAACCAGGCCATAACCAAAGCGAATACCAAAACATAATATAATTATTAATCCCAAAATGTAATACAATGGAACAACAAATAAATTCATCCAAGGGTGTAAACCCCAACAACAATACTGCTGCCAAGGCAAACATCAATACCGATCCAGCCCATACTAACCCTCTGAAGTACCACAAAGTATCTATCCAAAAGAGTAAATAAATTTAGTTGGGACATACCCCTAAGCATAGACAAAACCAATATCTAAAATAATGTTAAAACGTCTAACAATATTTGTAACATTACATGATGCCTTCCAAAAGGATGGAAGCTCACCACTTCAGTCCAAATGTTATCCATGAGTCAATCACTATGTAGGAGTCAAACAGCTAATTCCTACATAGCGTGGGTATACAACCACTAATAGATGGGTTAGCGAGTAACCGCTAGCATGAATCTTAAGATTAGTATAACATAATGCCAGTTATAAAAACAAGTAAAACCATCTAATGTAAACAACCATACATATATATAACCATGTCGGGAAAGGGAATCTGGGTTTATCATGCCTTTAAAACCTATACCTAGGTTGTGTAGCTTGGACATCCTAAACCACCCATGGGCTATATGGGTTTATCTCCCCCAGCTGAAAGGGCCCCAGTGGGCGTAGCTGCACGACCAGGATATATGCTATGGGATGTCTAGTACATCCTCCAATTGTGTGACATCATGTATACGGTCCACTAAGACCAGTCCTCATATCAAAAAATACGAGTTTCCAATTTTTGTCCCTCTGGGACCACCAATATCTATTGATTTGCTATACACTACGCTATTATTTCCCAATTAAAACTATTTCTAAATAAATAACCAATCCATTTACTATTTTATTAACCAAGGCCAATATTAGTGCTATCATCATACTACCCTTTACTTGCAAGTATTATCCATAGCCAATCCATTTAGGTTAAGGGGACTTTCAGTGCCCTTCCATATACCATATTAAACCACTTGGGAGATTTCTATGTTCTTTACAAGCATAACCATTTAAACTTTAGCCTTTTCAAATAATTTAAACCATGCATAATTCCCTTACCAAGTTTAAAACATGCAAGAGTTCCATTAAAATAAGTCAATACAATAAACATATCTTTATAAGCATTTTATCAAACACATTAGTGGCATAATATGACCAAAATAAATTCCAAAGACCATTAAAACATTATCATGCAATCTAATTGATCCACCATTAATGTATATAAAAGCATAATTAAAACCATAGGAAACCATAACTAAGCATTTAATATCAAAACCCTCAAATACTAGTTGAAAACCATAATCATGAAATAGTAAAACCATGAAATCAATCATATAAACCATGCCTTTAGTTGAAATTACAATGAGGGAAGAGCGTCATGCCTTAAACTAAAGAATTGATTGAAAGAAATCACAAAAGAAAGCCCAAATTAGTCCTAAAGATAAAACCCGAGCTTTCTTTCCCTAAAGCACTTTAAAGAATTATGGAGTGTTTTGGAATAGTTTATACGTGTTAATGAATAGAATAATAGGGAAAATAACCTCCTAAATGTGTTAGAAGTTGTGTATCCTAATTAGGGTAAGTAGGAAAATGTGCATAATACCCCCACTTAAGTAGAACAAAATCCCATTACAAAGATATGATTAACCCATACGAGTTGTACCCTCTAAAAATAATAGGTAACCACCACTCGTATACAAGCCTCAACCCTTGGATCAAACACTTTCCAATATATGAATCATCCAACCAAGTCTTAACCACAACATACGGTCCCTATCCATGACCCGTATCCCAGGCAAAATGAAATACTAGGAGGATCAAACACTGCCCACCATACGAACCCTTGATACAACTCGTACCAAGACCTAAGACTCATACCCCTAAGTCATAACCATTCCAATAACCAATACTATCCCACCAAATAACACTGGTCATCATACAATAGGATCATACCAATCGTACCCCAACATATGATTCATACCCATGAGACATATTAGGTTTGGAGAATAGAAATTCTAGGAAATTTTCAAAGGGTCAAAACCCAGGATATTTCAGTCTCCCCCACTAGGAATATTCATTCCCAAATGACGGAAAAGGTAGGGGTAACCACACGGAGTCATTTGCATTATCAAACATCTTTTTAACAATGTTTGAAAATAAAGAGGCAATGATATTAATCTTTTCTTTAACAAACTCATAAAATAAAGATGTGTTGAAGACACGTACCATTCAAACAAATCCTAGAAGCAAAAAACAAATACGGATACTTAGACTTCATGTCCTTTTTTGCTTCCTAAGTAGTTTCTTCCATCTTATGGTTCCACCATTGAATATTAACCAAAGCCACATCCTTGGTCTGCAACCAATGAAATTTCCTATCAAATATCTCAACCGACACTTCTTCATAAGACAAAGAATCTGAAATACCCAATCCTTCCAAGGAACAACTTAAGAAGGATCACCAATGTATTTACTCAACATTGAAACATGAAAGACCGGATGAACCAAACTTAAGCTAGATGGAAAATCAAACTCATAAGCAATATTTCCAACTCTCTGTAAAATCTCATAAGGACCAACATACCGAGGACTGAGTTTTCTCTTTTGCAACATGGGAGATACCTTTTGCAACACCCTATCCCTAATCTCAAAATCCAAGTCTCTACACCTAACATCTGCATAGGACTTTGGGAGACATTGGCTAGCTTTAAGACTATCCTGAATCACCTTGACCTTCTCCATTGCTTGATAAACTAAATTCGGGCCAAATATGTCTAACTCCTCAAGATGACAACAACCAATAGGATATCTACACCTCCTACCATACAATGCCACAAAAGGAGCCATACTAATACTAGAATGATAGTTATTGTTGTAAGAAAACTCCACCAAAGGTAGATGCTCAACCCAATTGCCACCATAGTCAATCACAAAGGACCAAAGTATTTTCTCTAATGTCTGACTAGTTCTCTTTACTGGCCCATCCAACTATGGATGAAACACAATACTCAGACAAACCTTAGTCCCCAACCATTTCTGGAAAGACCACTAGAAGTGAGATGTAAAATGCATACCATGATCAGAAATAATCAAAATAGGCACCCCATACTGCTTTAAAATCTACTAAAGATAAAGCTTCACATAATCCTCCACTGAAAAGGTAGTTCGTACTGGCAAGAAATGAGTAAAATTAGTCGTCCTCTCCACAATGACCCAAATCAAATCATACCAATTCTGAGACAGAGGATAACTGGTAATGAAGTCCATATTAATCACTTCCCACTTTTATTTAGCCAAATTAATTTCTTGATACAACTCTCATGGACTCATAATCTTAACCTTAACCTGTTGACACACCATACACTTGGCCACAAAATCGCCATATCTCTTTTTATTCCATTTCTCCAATAGATCTCCTTGAGATCATGATACATCTTCATCGAGCTGGGATGAACAATATAGTGTGACTCATACGCCTTAGCCAAAACCATTTGTCGTAACCTGTCAACATCAGACATGCACAACCTCCCTTGGTATCATACTAAACACTCTTGTGATCAGAAAAGATATCCACATGAATACCATACAAATAATATTGTCATATTTTCAAAGCAAACACAACACCGACAACTCCAAATCATGAGTATGACAATTCCTCTCATACATCTTCAACTACCTGGAAGCATAGGCAATTACCTTCCCATGCTGTATCAAAATATGACCAAGACCTAGACAAGATACATCACAATAAAACACAAACCCATTATTACCCTCTGGCAAAGTCAGGATTGGAGCCGAAGTCAACTTATCCTTCAACTTATTAAAACTCCCTTTAAAAGGATCCAACCAAGAAAATGTAATATTTTTCTAAGTTAACTTAATCAAAGGAGCATCTATTAAAGAAAAGCTTTCCACAAATTGCCTATAATACCTGGCTAAACCTAAGAAGCTTTGAATATCAGATGGAGTTGTAGGTCTAAGCCACCTCTTCACCACAACAACATTTTGTGGATCCACAATGATCCTTTCACTAGAAATTATATGATTGATGTTGGGTGTATTTATGCATTCTAGAATCACTATTCTAGCCTTTTTAGGTTATTTTGAGGAAGATTCGTGTGCTATATGGTTTGATAATGATATAAATATGTATTAAAGTTTTAAAGCATGTTTTTATTATGTTTAAAGTGAGTTCCAAACAAATTTGTACTTTAAAGATTCATTTAGAGTTCAACCCGAAAAACTAGCCTTACTAGCTTAAGTTAGGTACTTGTCTAGTTGATTTCGGTGGATTCTATTGTGTTTATTATTTTTCAAATGTTTTTAATTGGTGATTATAAGTGGAATAATTTGTTGGGAGTGAGTAAAGTTCAATTTGAATGAGTGTATAGCTGGAACAATAACTAAAGTGTTGTGTTTCTCTCTTAATTTGTGTGGTGTGATTATGTAGGAAGCTTTTGGAGTTGAATATGAGGATATTTTGATGTTAAAGAGTCTTGGAATTCTTGGTAAATACACCACAAGATAAGGGATCAAGAGGGAAGGCTCAATACTTATCCAAATTTCGGATAGCAAATTCCAGAGAAGCAGAATGATTTGTAGGTGCAGCCTTGCCTGGAGGGGCGCTCTAACTAAGGCGATGCCCCACCTAGTCCCAGGCTTAATAGCTAGATGTTTTCTTGTCCAACATGGAATGGGCTTACTCATATACTATAAATACATATTGTATCACATTTTTACACATCTTTTAGCATATTTTGGAGAGCAAAGGGCTGCAATAACTTCTTTATTAGGTTTTTATTATTTTTATTTAGTTTATTCATGTTTTTAGTTGATAATTACAATTTCGGGATTATGATTATGACTATGCATAGCTAAACGCCCTTTTTTGGGGTTAAAGCCAAAGACATGATTACTTTTATTTTGAATTAATTTCATTAATTTTGCTTATCTTTATTGGTTGTGCGTTCATCTTTGATTTAACTATTTTAAGGATTCGCAACCCTTAGAATACATCAATTGACTACCTTTTGAACTCAAGAGAGGGAATAGGGGATATAACATGAAAATGAACAAAGTATGGTTTTTATTCTTTTATAAAATAAATAATTGAACTTAGCACCTAGGACAGGGATGTACTTAGGAGACTTACTTGATTCAAACGTAGGATGATAACTTAAGTAACCTAATTGGATCATTGCATCCCTATCAATGATTTAGTTGTAAGGTTCAACTTAGGTAAAATATTAGAGATTAGGAAACCATAATTATGCAATTAACCCTACGAATCTACAACCAAGATAAGAGAGTTAATGAATAAAATTCAAGGTGTAGTATGATTTTCAAAGTTCTTTAACAATCCTACTGATTGTTACAAGATATTTACTTTACACATTATTTACTTTACTTGCAATTTACAAATTCAATTCTCTCTTCTTGTTACTCTCACATCAATTTAATCTAAATTATGAATTGAGATCGAATCATTGTTAAATCAAGTCTCTGTGGGATCGATACTTGACCTTCATTAGGCCATTTTACTACTTGATAAGACAATGTACGCATGCGTGTGTGCTTGGGCACTGTCAAGTTTCTGGCGCCATTGCTGGGGATTTGTATTTTCCAATTGTTTATTTTAGTTTTATTTTTAGATTTATTTGGTTTTTTTATGCTTGGTCTTGGTTTTGTGATTAGAGAAAATGGCTTTTAAGGTTAGGAAGCTGGCAAGGGATAGGGATTTGGTTAAACCAAGCCCTGAACCCAAAAAACACTTCCATCAATGAAGGAGACACATAATCCATCTCTAATTTTCGCAAATAGAAGAAGACCAAGTAGTTCCTGCTCTAGTGGATGAAGAACAAATAATATGTAGGACAGTTGGGGAAGTGGCAGTCCCACTTCCAATAAACTTGACTTCCCTAATTCAAAGACCGACTGCTGAGGGGAATTTCGAGTTAAATAACAACATGGTGCAGCTTCTTATAAGCAGTGAACAGTTTACAGGGGTTTCACATGAGGATCCATAAGTCTACTTGCAGACCTTTATTGAGCTTACAAACACATTTATTCTTGCTGGGGTGAGTAGAGATTTTGTGAGGCTGACACTGCATCCCCATTTAATTTTGGGGGAAGCTAATAGGTGGTTGAATGCAAAACTGGCCAATTCAACCACATCATAGAATGACTTAGCCAGAAAGTTCCTCATCAGATTTTTTTCATCAGGCAAAATTACGAGACTTCGCAGTGATATGGTAAGCTTCAAACAAAATCCTGATGAAAATTAATATCACGCTTGGGAATAATTCAAGGCCCTTTTTTGGGATTATCCACATCACCAATAATCCAATAAGGTACTTGCTCATACTTTTGTCAAAGATCTTGATCATAATATAAAGATTTTGCTAGATTCAGCTGCAGGTGGTCAAGCACTGGAGTTGACTTATGACGAGTTGTACACATTGTTGAACCGCATAGTACAAGGAAATCTAGAATGACACTCAATTCTAAAAGTACCTCAAAATGAATTGCAGGGGTGTTTGAGGTGGACCAATTCATAGCCTTATCTTCTTATGTCGCAGTATTGCAAATATGATAAACACTTAGTTCAGCAGCATGAAATATTAGGAGCTCCACAACCTGCAGCCACAGTCTATGCCATCTAACAAGCTGCAGGTTGGAGTGAAATATGCATAATAGTAGTCACTTAGCTGCTAAGTATGCTTCCAATACAGAATTGGTAATGTATGTGGGCAATGCTCAAAGGCCAAATTATAGTAATGCCTACATCATAAAGTAGCATAATCATCCTTGGAATGCACAATAACAACAAATTCAGCAACCACAGGCCCAAACAAATCATTCAACTAGCAACATGGAAGAGATGTTGAAGCAAGTCCTAGCTAGTAAGACACAGTTGGCTGCAGATATGAAAAATGAGCAAACGGCCACATGGAGCTTAGAGTTGCAGTTGGGAAATTATCACAAGCAATGAATACTAGACCACAAGGTGGTTTACCAGTAGATACAAAAAATCCAAAGCAGGTTATGGCAATCACCTTGAGGAGTGGTAAAGATCTTCAAGGAGAACCTCTAAAGGCAACCAAGAAGGTGAACAATGATGTGGTGACCTAATAGATAAATGACAAAGTTGCTAAAAATTGAAGAAATTCAAAGTACTTGAAAGAAAAATTTGTTAAACTAAAGAAGAAGAAGATGTTGCCACTACCCTTCCCTCAAAGGCAAATAAAAGCAAAGGAGGATGCCATGTCCAAAAATTTCTTTGATACGTTCAGAGGACTTCACATTAACTTAAATTTATTAGATATTTTATGGAGTATGCCTAAGTATACAGAGTACTTGAGGGATGTGGTGGCTAATAAGGTGAAATTGCAGGATATGGTGGGCGATAACACTCACTGAAGAGTATAGTGCGGTAATGACATAGAAAATCTCTAATAAATTGAGAGATTTAGGAAAATCTACTCTCACTATCCAAATTGGGAGTAAAGTGGTCCATGTATTGAGTGATTTAGGGTAAATCATAAATTTGATGCCCCTATCTCTTTTTGAAAAATTGGGCTTGGGAAAGCGTAGATCGACCACCGTGGTTTTACAGCTAGCAGGTAGATCTATGGCATATCCGAAAGGAATAATTGAGGATATCCTCATAAAGGTTGGTAAATTTGTTATTCCTACTAACTTTATTATTCTTAATAATGAGCCAGATGAATAGGTACCAATTATCTTGTGGCATCTATTTTTAGCAACTGGAGGAACGTTGATAGATGTTAGAGAAGGCATGCTCAAAATAAGGGTAGAGAATGAAAAGGTGGTATTTTATGTATACAAAGCACCCATACTAACATCCCAAAAGATTTGTGTATGATTAATGTGATTCAAGAGGATAATTTTGGGGTGGCTAGACCACCAAAGACCTCTTTAGACTACCTGATTGAGCATCCTAAGCTTCTATCACTAAAGCTTGATTTGATGCCAATTGATGAGCCTCAAAAGGCTAAAGTTGAGAATTTGCTACATATTAGAATTCATACCCAAGAGGGGTAAAAATAATAAGAAGATGGAGACCAAGCATGAGGAGGAAAAGGAAAGAGAACGACTAAGTCGTTAGTTGGGTCATGCCGCGACACTAATTAGGCGCTGCTTGGGAGGCAACCCAAGTTAAGTAGATATTTTCCTTTTAGTTTTTATTTCATGTAGTTTTTCTTTTTTGGTTGAGTCACAGGTTGATGGGAATTCTAAGTACCATAAACTTGAGCTAAAGAGTATGAAAAAAAATTGAGTGTGGGGTCCTGCGAATCCCGGTGATGCAAAAGATGCTACTAGTTAGGCCTAGAGGCCTCAGAGAGTAATTCTCTCTATTACTTTTAAATTCACTTTGGGGACAAAGTAGATTTTTAAGTGTGGGTGGGGAAATTCCCAATTTTGGGCTCAGTTTAAATTTTTTTTTTTGTAAGATATTCTTGTTGGTGCTATTTTTGGTTACATGATGCAAGTGGTTTTGTGTGGTAAAAGCATGTTGATTAAGTGAATTGCTACTTTTGAGACTCTTAGGTTCATTTTTATGACTCTTGTACTTTTTGGCTTAAATTTGAATTCATGATATTATTTGGTTGGGAGTCTATGATGATCAAATTAAGTAGAGCATGTGTCATGCGCGTGTAAGGTTTTTGTATATTCTTTGTTCCATGTGATGTACAGAACTTTCCCGGTGTGTGTGTGAAGAGAAATAAAGAGCGTGGGTTTAGGAGATGATTTAGGCATTTCTTTGATAGCCTTGTTTTATACATTTTAATTGTCCTACCCTTTATGTATTATCCTAGTTGACCCCCACTGAGCCTTTAGCCTTTTCTTTGGTATCCTCATATATAGCCTAATCCCCTTCTTTGATAGACCATAATTTTATCTAAAAATCTCCTAAGTGCTTTAATTAAGAAATTAATTGAGAAAGGAGTTTGAGAAATTGAAGAAGAAAATGGTAAAATTAATGCCCAAGGTAAGAGTTATTGGTGTTTATATTTGATTTGTGGTGGTTGGGAGTGATATAAATGGTGTTAGAAATATTCTCATGATTGTAGAAAAAGAAAAAAATTGAATCTTGAAGGAATAAGCAATACACCCACCATGTGTTTGTGAAAATGCTTGAAAGGGATAGGGCAAAAATAAAAGTTATGGATTGGATGAAAAATTGTACTTTGGTTGTTGGAGATTGGTTCTAAATGTCTAATGTAGTGTATTGAAGCGCTTAGATAGGTTAGTCACTATTGCCAAATAGTTCCTACCCGTCCCTTAGCCTACACTACAACCCAGAAAAGACCTATTTGATCCTAAATTCATCATTCTAATATTAGTGGAGCATTACACTAAGGGAAAGACTGTGTTCCATTATGTGTAACTTGTGAATTCTTTGTGAGAGTGAGTGTAACTTGATTTTTATACCCATTAGTGATTATGGGTAACTCTCTTTTTGTGAGGGGAACATATTTAATGAATGTGGTTTGTATGATGTCCTTGATTGAATGATAAACATGAGTTTTCCAACTAGGTGAGTCAATTCTTGAGGCTAGGATGTTTTGGAGTAGTGTTCATAAGCTTTCAACTATGTTTGTAACATACTTAGCATAGAAACTTGCAATCCATGTAGTCATTGTAGTGCTAGCTTGAGTGTTTTTAATTTAGTATAAGTGTAGAATCTCCATCTCATAATACTTATATTGAAGAGCTATTCGAGGATGAATAAGGATTTAAGTGTGGGGTGGTGATGTTGCGTGTATTTATGCATTCTAGCGTCACTATTCTAGCCTTTTTAGCCTTGTTTTGAGGAGGATTCGTGTGCTCTATGGGTTGATAATGAGATAAATGTTTATCAAAGTGTTAAATCATGTTTTTATGAGGTTTAAAGTGAGTTCCAAACAAGTTTGTACTTAAAAGATTCATTTAGAGTTCAACTCGGAAAACTAGGTTTACTAGCTTGAGCTAGGTGCTTATCTAGTTGATTTCGGTGGAATCTATGGTGTTTAATGTGTTCCAAATAGTTTTATGAGTGTAATAAATTGTTGGGAGTGATTAAAGTTCAATTTGAATGAGTGTACAGCTGGAATAATAAGTGAAATATCAATGCGAACTAGCTTAGCTTAGCTCTTGTTTGATTCATCGTTATGGATGTAGTGTTGTGTTTCTCTCTTAATTCGTGTGGCGTGATCGTGTAGGAGTTTTTTGTAACTGAATATGATGATATGTTGATGTTAAATAGGCTTGTAATTCATGGAAAATATGCCACAAGACAAAGGATCAAGAGAGGAGACTCAACACTTAACTAAATTTTGGAGAGCAAATTCCAGAGAGACAGGGCAATTTGGAAACGCAGCCTTACCTGGAGTGGTGCTCTAACTAGGGATACACCCCACCTGGATAGGGTCTAAACCCAGATGATTCCCTATCAAGTCCCAAGCTCAATAGCTGAAGGTTTTCTTGTCCAACTCGGAATGGGCTTACTTCTATACTATAAATACATGTTGTATCACGTTTTTACACATCTTTTAGCATACTTTGGAGAGAAAAGTGCTAATACAAATTCTTCATTAGGTTTTTATGATTTTTATTTAGTTCATTCATATTTTTAGTCATTAATTACAATTTTTTTATTATGATTATGACTATGCGTGGCTAAACGCCCTCTTCCGGGGTTAAAGCCAAAGACATAATTAATTTTGTTTTGAATTGAGTTCATTAATTTTGCTTATCATTATTGGTTGTGTGTTCATCTTTGATATAAATATTTTGAGGATCCACAACCATTAGTATACATCAATAGTCTACCTTTTGAACTCGGTAGAGGGAATAGGGAATAGAACATGGAGATGAACAAAGTATGGTTTTTATTCTTTTATAAAATAAAGAATTGAACTTAGCACCTAGGGCAAGGATGTACTTAGGAGCCTTACTTGATTCAAATGTAGGATGATATCTTAAATAACCTAATTGGATCATTACATCCCCGCTCAATGATGTAATTGTAAGGTTCAACTAAGGTAAAGGATTAGAGGTTGGGAAACCATAATCATTCGATTAACTCTACAAATCTACAACCAAGAAAGTGCGTTAATAAATGAAATTCAAGACGTAGTATGATTGTTAAAGTGCTTTAATCCTAGGTTTTCTCCTATTGATTATTAAAAGATCTTTACTTTACACATTATTTACTTTACGTGCAATTTACAAACTCAATTCTCTTTTCTGGGTACTCTCACATCAATTGAATCTAAATTGTGAACTGAAATCGAATTGTTGTTAAATCAAGTCTCTGTGGGATCAATACTTGGCTTTCAATAGGCCACTTTACTACTTTATAAGACCACATACATTTGCTTGTGCGCTTGGGCGCTACCAATGACCTAAGAAAGTCACAACCTTCAACCAATACTCATACTTGGAGAACTTGGCATATAACTGTTGTTTTTTTAAGGTCTGAAACACCACACAGAAGTGATTTGCATGATCCACCATACTCTTCAAATAAACTAGAATGTCATCAATGATCACAAAGATGAAGAGATCGAAATAATGCCTGAACATCCTGTTCATCAGATCCATAAATGTTGTCGGATTATTGGTAAACCCAAATGACATCACCAATAACTCAAAATGCCCATACTGAGTACAAAAATCCATCTAAGGGGTATCCACCTCCATAATCTTAAGTTTATGGAACCCTATTGCGATTCATGCGTATACGCAGGTGTACACGATCGTACAAGTAATATAGAGACTTAGAAAGTCAGATATCGTTCCCACAAGGACTAAGAAACTAGAAATTTACCCAGCTTTTAGTTTTGGACAATGAGGTATTAAGTGTTGTGATTTATCAAGATGATTATGAATTTAAGAATAAGAACGTAAATTAATAAACAAGAAATAAAAGTTTATGACTAGAGAAAAGCAAGTAACGGTTGTAAAAAGTAATGATGAGAATTCCAGGTTTGAGGCTTTTCGAACAATCATGCAAATCTCTATTCTTATAGCATTCTAGTTGGTTATCAGGTTGTTGAACGCAAGGTTTATGCCATGATTTTGGTCTCTCAATCTTAAATCTTCAACCGATTGAATATTGCAGCTACAACTCCCGCAGAGGTACAACAATTCTTCTAGATTTATAAACTTATCTTCTTGCAATTGAACCAAACAAGGCTTCTAGGTATATCCCTATCCTTAATGCTAATTCAAACCCCTTATTTCATGAAAGGATAAGAACCTTGCTCCTTAATTTCTTCGTTCTATACTGCGATTCTCCTCCCGGATTCATATAGATTTATAAATTTATTCTAATGGTGGTCACTCATCAAAATAGTAAGCTCAAGAAATTAGGAACAAGACAAATCATAATCAAAAAAGAAACTACTATAAAGGATATCAAAGAGTAATCATGTTCTTGGCCTCAACCCCAGAACAACGGTTTTTAGTCACTCATGTTTGAATTCAACATCCAAAATAAGCAATTTATCATACCAAGAATAAATCTAGAAATAAAGAAGTTGAAAAGAATGTCTAAGAACCCTAAAAGAGAGAACTTTGTGCTTTTCCGCCACTGATATGCTTGCCAAAAAGTCCCCAAAATTATCTTGGATGTTTCCTTTTATAGCTGGTACAAAATACTAAAAAGTCATCCTGATTTTTCCTGACGGCGCGTCATGCCATGCCATCAAATGCCATTTCCTATCAAAATCTGGGTAATTGCGAAATTCAACTATTCACTGAAATTGTGAAATACACCCTCACCGTGATGTGCCACTATCGCGGTGAGCCACTGGATCTTGACATTTGTTAAATCACCTTCCTCCGTAATGCGCTAAACTTCCAAGTCACATAAATTGGCAACTGAGCTTGCACCACAACGCGGTGAAATCGTGCCTAGTCACTAAAAAGTGACAACTGTAATTTCCTTCCTCACCGCGACGCGTTACAATCGCAGACCAGCACTAGATTTTGCTAAATGAGAAATTGAGCTTTTCCGCAATGCGCCATAATCGTGCTCCTCCACTGGAATTTGACTAATGTTATTTTACTGGTCGGCACGATGCAAAAACTCTATAAATATGAATTTTTTGACTTTCAGCTTGCCTTTTTGAGCTCTAATTCAATACCTTTTATTCCTTCAATCATTCCATATCATCACTATATCCAATTGCATCCAATTCATCAAGATTTTGTCCTGAAAGCACTAATCATATCCATTAGGCATGAAATAGAATTAAAGCTGAAATATACTCAAAAATTTAAATCAAAGTTATCGAAACAAGTTCAAAATCTAGGTGCATATTAGCGCTTTGAACATATAAATATGCCCAAGATCACCACCCCACACATAAAATCTTGTTTGTCCTCGAACAATTTAAACTTCATCTTTACACCACTATCTCAAAGTTATGTTGCAATGGGCACTTACACTTTGCAATACTGCATGCTTACACAAACATGTCATCACATTTTTAGCACATGGAACAAGTCATTTCAATTTTTCTATTTCAACACTGAATTTCCAATGTGTCAGCGAACTCAATCAAAGTACTTAATCCAAAAACACAACAAGTAACTGGACTTTCATCCGCATTCATCCTCATACAAAGAAAATTTTCCCATACTCAACTCACTATAATATCAATGTAAAAATGATGAGAATATCAAAATCAATCCGCTCTCTCTCACGAAGAATTCATATATGCTAGTTAATGAACCATAAGCTTGCCCTTAGTGTACTGCTCCACTAATAGTCAAATGTTGGGATGAAGGATCAACTAGGTCTTTTCAGGTTCTAATAAAGGCTGGGGGTAGGTAGGTACTATTTAGGAATTAGTGACAATCACACCTAAGCGCTTTAATACAAAAACTATTAGTTGAATCAATTCTCCAACACCTAATTTACATCACTATTAACTCCCAATTCCTTTATTTTTCACCCATTTTTCATTAGCTTATTCACCTCGATCATGTTGGGAGTATTCAATTTTTCCTAAAAAATTCTATCTTTTTCACATCCATTTTATGCTATGCACCCCTATTATAGCCACCCTCAACTTAAGCAACTTGCCTTCGTTAAGGTGAACAATATCCAAAATGTACCAATGTCAAAACAGGTTCATTGTAACACTTTGGGTTCATCTTAGAAACTTTTTTTTATAAAGCACAATTCATTCTTTACCAACTCCCAACCAGACTAAAAACTTTCAAAAACAATAACTACTACTTTGGGGCTTCAATTTCACTTTTTCCTTCTTATTTTTCAAACTCCTAACTGCTCTTCAATTTATACTAAAATTCTTAGGAGATTATTTGGATCAAATTAGGATTTATCAAACAAAGGGTAGGGTTACATATAAGGCTACCAAAAAATAGGCTAAAGGCTCAACGGGGCTGACTAGGACTATGCACAAGGGTAGGTATATTAAGGCTAAAACAAAACACGGGTGTCAAAGAAATGCCTACATCACTTTCTACACCCAACACATTTTATTTCGCTTTATAAACAAACCGGAAAAGTTCTAGACACTCCTATAAATGTAGAATATAAGCAAATTCTCACACTCATAATGCATGCATGGAATCAAATCGAGTCCTTAAGGTTCCCGATCTTGTCCTTTATTGAATTTCAAATTATGTCAACACATCAGATTTCACCTATCAAGATTAAACCATTTGTACTTAAATCCCTTCTTAAAATTTAGACACTTTTATGTTTTAAAATCCACTTTAGTTCAAATTATTGCAAAGATGGTCCACTCCACACACTCCTCTAAGATAGTGATCAGGTTCTTGTTTATTCTTTACTTCTTACGACCCACTCCCCTTAAGATGGTCGTCATCCATTTATCATAGGGGAGGGAAACTAACTATGACTATTTATTCTGAATTGCCAAAAAGGGCAAAAATAAAATACTTAAAACTGAAATTCACCAATGAGGGCAAAAATGATAATAAAAACAAATACTTGGAATTAAAGGCAACATGTGATAAATGCCAAAGAGGGAAAATTGTAATCCACAAAGTTACTAACTATTACAGACCAATGTTTCAAAAAGTTAAAACTTGCAAAAAAAACAAAAAATAAAAAATTTTCAGCCAGAATAAAAAGAAATAAGATAAAGCAGCAAAATACGAACCTACCACCCACACTTAAATAAAGCACTGTCCCGGTCCTTTCAAATAAGCATATGGTAGGGTGGCAGTATACCCCTTGATCACTTAAATAAAACTATGGCAGTCATGTCATCAACATTCCCATCCACATCATCACCATCATCATCAGCTCTATCATCATTCTGGTCCTTCTCATCCGACTCCACATCTGAATCTCTGTACCTCTGCTCCTCATCAGTAGGAATATCATCATCAACAGGCTCCACAATGTCCAGACCGATCCGTAGCAAGGTCTTAGCATAATGCCCAAGGGGGTAACAGCTCAGAGCTCCTCAGGTGTGGCTGGTCTACCCCAATATTCAGCTGTAACATCTGCAAACCATACATTCTAGCTGAAATCTCATCAGCTCGGGTTTGGTGCTCAGCCAAGGTTAAAATTGGGCCACTTTTCCCAGATACACTCCTGGCTGTAGTGATATCCACAAGGCGAGTCAAAACATCGGGCTTATAGTCTAGCTCTTCCTCATATACCCTGTGCCTTCATAGAAATCGGGTCATTAATCCTCCAAAACCAAAATGCGCCGCACCTGGTTGCACGCCTTCTTTATTGCAGAAAAAATTACATGCCCCATATTAACATCAACATTATCACACATTAGTGCATAAATCAAACGTACTCGGTCCCTAGTAACCTCCGTCATATGCTTTCCTTAAATCAAGCAAGAGTAGACAATACGACCCCATATCCTGGCCTCCTTGTTCATCTAAGCATAAGGAAAAAAAGAATATAGGACAGTGACATGATGCCTAGTCCAACGAGCTGAGAAATGTACCCTGCACACAGATGCCTGATATAAGCCTACAGGGAAGTAACAATGAACTGCCTTAAGAAGTTTGGGTTTGCCTCTGGTATACCCAACAACTCATCTACAGCAGTGAAATAAATTCCCTTCCCGCGAATATTTAACTCATGATGAGGGTCACTTGGGTCCCAGTTGGCGTAAAACTCACGAACTAAGTGCAAATTATAATCAGTAGGCTGATGGAAGATGAAATTCATATTTATTGTCTCAATTCATCATACCATGGATAGGTATTCCCTCAGTAAACTTGCCTGATCAATCAACACCTTGGGGATGTATTTGGCATCAGTATGCTTCGAGTACCACTATTTTCTAGCTTTGTTAATAGCCTTAAATCCAAATTTTTGAACCTGCCCAAGCTGAAGTGGTGGAGCCCGAGGTACCCTAGTGAGTTGGCTTTCTGACGTCCTGCTCTATTTCCTTGCCGGTGTAGAAGTACCGGCCTTTACCTTTCATTTGATTGGTTGGGGCTTGATAATACCTGTATCAAACCATAGATGTAACAAATAATTAAGTTGGTAAAATAAAGGTGGTCCTAACTTTAACTGAGTGTGGAACAGGGGTAAATAACCACCCCACACTTAGTTGTTAACTAGGGCACATACATCAAAATACAGTGTACGCAAACTTTCCCTTTGTAACACCATTAGCACATGTAAGTATGTCATATTGCTCTTAGTTACAACTATCAGATAAGCTAAGGTAAACCAAGATGATACATATACACTTCACTCCTGCTGTTTTATGTACATGTAAAGCACCTGGCATAGTGTTATGGTACCAACTAATCTGAAGCCATTACCCATAGTCCCTATGGCAATACATCATAGTTGACCACAATAACGGCCCCCTTACACATAACATATGCTAGTCCCACATATGTACCAACTACAGGGTAATCAAATCAGTTGCAACATAAAAATAAAGTCCAGTTCTAATTAATTCTAAGCAAGAATGGGATAAATAGAGGAATTAATACCTATAAACTTAAGTCAATAGTCATTCCCTTGGCATAAAGTATTGTCAAAGCTATTCAAATCAAATTCTAAGGAAAAGACTATGAACATTACTGATTCGACAAAGCACTCAGTATATAGAGGTATTCACATAAAATTCGACTGAATCAACAAACAATGCCAACATTCACAAAATGAAGGTGCTCCAATGCAAGAGAAATCAGAAGTAAATTGAAAACACAAGAACCCCCCCCCCCCCTTTTACACATTGATGCACATCACATAACCTCAAATCACTAAAAATTCCATAATAATGTAGTGAAATTTACCCCATGTAGTAACTCATACAGTGTACATACCCAATCAAAACATAAAGTGTAATCAATAAGATTTTATCCTAAGGACCCCAAAATCGAAATACCCTTAATTTCTAAACCTCATTGCTTCATACATCTTGTGACAACACCTAATGTCTACACACCTCTCAATAATTAATAGACCAAAGTAGTAAAAATATCCCAAATCAAACATGAATATACCTCGTACTACACTTATTCCGTCATCAGCTTACCAATTTATCAAATAAACATAAGATTGTAAAGACTATTATGAAGGAATCACAAAAATTTTAAGAAAATTGGAGTATACGGGACTATAATGTACAAAAATTAAAACAACCAAAACCAAATCATGCCTAAAAATATCAAAAATGTTAATACACAAAAGGAAAATTGAAGCATGGACACACTTACCTTAGTTATTGAGAGAAAAATAGAAATTATTGAGCTTTAGAAGAGAATTTAGAGAGATTTGAGGTGGAGGTTGATGTGCGGTCCTAAGGAGAAAAGAATAGGATAGTTTAGGGTTTAAAAGGTATATATATAGAGAAGGAAGGGGAGGGTTGGGTCAATTTGGAATTTTATATCTGATTTAAGACCCCAACGCGACACGGTGGTATTGCACCAAGCCTCTGGAAAATGCTAATTTCCAATAGGTAACTCGGTGCGACATGGAGATATCGCGAACCCTTACTGGAATTTGACAATTGTCAATTCACCCCTTCTGCTATACGTTGATGGTAAAAATTGAAACATTTTCCCGAATTTACTCTAAATTATGATGCGGTGGTTTCGCGTCAACATACTGGAAAATGACAATCCTTATTTTTTGAACCAGAACGACGCAATGGGATCACAAACCCTTACTGGAATTTGACAATTGTCAATTTTACCAGTTCCGCGATGTGCCACTCCTGAAATTCAGATTTCCAGTGCATATTTCAAGTCTTTTCATACTTGATGAGGACCCTAACTTACACATATAATTTTTCAAACCTGATTTCTTCCATCAAATATGGTAATCTCCTTATTTTTTCTTTGCAAATCCCTGTATCTCAAACAAAAACAACGAACATTGTAAGAAAAAGTGGGTTGCCTCCCACTCAGCACCTTAGTTTTGGTCGTGGCACGACTAATTTTTTTGCATTTTTCTTTTTTTTTTGAATTTACAAATAAAAATTAAAATACCTATTACATTATAAGTATGGGTTACCTACCACATAGCATCGTATTTTACATCATGGCACGACTTAGTTCAGTCTCACTCCTCAGCAAAAGTGATGGACATGTTGTGCTTGTCTCCATGATCAGCCCAGTAATGTTTCACACATTGTCCATTTACTAGAAACTTCTCAGTCTTCTATTTTTTCCACAATTCAACTGCTCCATGAGGTGTCATTTGTACTACTTCAAAAGGCCCAAACCACTTAGACCGCAATTTGCCCGAAAACAACTTTAATCCCAAATTAAATAGCAAAACAAGTTGTCCGAGTTAAACACTCTATCTTGAATCTGTCTAACGTGCTATCTCTTGGTTTTCTCCTTGTAAAGCCTTGCGTTCTCATAAGCATTGAGGTAAAATTCGTCTAATTTAATGAGCTGCAATAATCTCTTTTTTCCCACGGCTTTCATCTCCAGATTCAACTTTTTAACAACCCAATAAGCTTGATGCTTAAGCTCAACAGGTAAATGACATGCTTTACCGTAGACCAAATGATATGGGGGAGTACCAATAGGCGTCTTATAAGATGTCCAGTATGCCCATAATGCATCATCTAACTTTTTGACCCAATATTTTTGCTGCCCATTAACCATCTTCTGCAGTATTTGCTTTATTTCCTAGTTGCAGACCTCAACTTATCCACTCGTTTGTGGATGATACACAGGGACCACCTTATGCCTAACACCATATTTAACTAAAAGATTCTTGAACCAAGTGTTAATAAAGTGCGTACCTCCACCACTAGTTATAGCCCTTGGAGTGCCAAACTGGGAAAATATTTGCTTCTTCACGAACTTCAACACTACTCTTTCATCATTAGTAGGACAAGCTGCATCTTTTACCTATTTAGATACGTAATCAACCGCCACTATGATTTATAAATTATTATTTGATGGTGGGAATGGTCCTATAAAATCAATTCCTCAAACATCGAATACTTTTACTTCTAGAATATTGTTTAGGGGCATCTCATGACGCCTTGAAATCGTTCCCAACCTTTGGCATTGATCACAAATCTTTACAAAAGCTACCATATGTCAAAATAATGTAGTCCAAAAGAAATTGGATTGTAACACTTTTCAAGCTATTCTCTCACCTCCATGATGTCCACCACAGGGAGATGAATGACACTTCTGCAACACTTGTGTGAATTCAGTTTTCGGAACACATCTTCGTATAATTCCATCTAGACCCTTCTTGAAAAGGTAAGGCTCGTCTCATATATAAGCACGAGAATCATACAACAGTTTCTTCCTCTATTGAATTGTACTTTCAGAAGGGTAAAAGCTACTTTCCAACAAATTCACAACATCTGCATACCAAGGAACTTCACACTCCTTAATAGACAATAATTTTTCATCTAGGAATTCTTCCCAAATGCAGAGAGAGTTATCAACAAACATGATCATGAGTTTCTCGCCTTGACAAATAGTCTTTCACTTGATTTTTTGCTCTTTTACGATCATGAACCTCTAAATTAAACTTTTGTAATAGTGAAATACACAAAATCAGTCGAGGCTTTGCATTCTTTTTATTGAAGGAATATTTGATGGCCGCATGTTTAGTGTGAACAATAACCTTTGTGCCCACCAAATAATCTCTATATTTATCAAACGCATAAACCACCACTAGCATCTCCTTTTCAGTGACTGTATAATTTATTTGGGCATCGTTCAAGACTTTACTAGCATAGTAAATAGAGTGAAATACCTTGTCTTTTCTTTACCCCAAAATAGCTCCAACAGCCACGCCACTAGCATCGCACATCAATTCAAATGGCAACTCCCAATATGGAGAGATCAGAATAGGAGCTTCAATCAGCTTCTTTTCCAGCTTCACAAATGGTTCTTGATAATCTGCCCAAAAATCGAACTTGGCCTCTTTTTCTAACAGTTTGCACATCGGGCTTGCAATCTTTGTAAAACCCTGAATAAAATGCCTGTAGAAACATGCATGCCCCAAGAATTCACTGTGACTGGATATGGAAACTTTTCAATCACTTCAATTTTTCCCTAATCTACTTCAACTCCTCTACAAGACACTTTATGGCCAAGGACTATTCTTTTCTTTACAAAAAAGTGGCACTTCTCCCAGTTCAGCACCAAATTTGTCTCTTCACATCGAGCTCAGACTATATCTAAATTTTTTAAGCCTTTATCAATAGAATCACTGTAAATAGAGAAATCACTCATGAATACCTCGATAAATTCTTCCACCATGTCATAGAAGATTGCCATCATACATCTCTAAAACATTGCATGCACATTACAGAGGCCAAAAGGTATGTATCTGAAAGAAGAAGTATCATATGGTCAAGTAAAAGTCGTCTTCTCTTGAACCTCAGAGCAATGATGATTTGATTATAACCTGAGTAACTATCAAGAAAATAATAGTACTTTTGCCCTGCCAACCTATCTAACATTTGATCAATAAATGGAATGGGGTAGTGGTCCTTCCTTGTAGCTTCATTCAACATCCGATAGTCGATTTAAATTCTCCATCCAGTCACCATACGAGTGGGTATTAGCTTATTTGCTTTATTAGTAACCACGATCATCCTAACTTTCTTTGGGATAGAATGTATTGGGCTTACCCACTTCCTGTATGAAATAGGATAAATAATCCCATTATCGAGCCACTTAATGACCTCTTTCTGCACTATGTCTTTCATCACCAGATTCAACCTGCGTTGTTGTTGAACTCTTGGCTTGAAACCTTCCTCTATATGTATTTTGTGCATGCAAAAAGCTGGATTTATTCCTGTAATGTCAGATATTTTTCACCCGATTGCCTTCTTTCTCCTTTTCAACACTGTTATTGCTTTCTGTACCTGTATATCAGATAATCCTGCAGACAAAATAACAAGCAAGGTACAGTTGTCACCAAGGTAAACATATTTCAAGTAAGGAGGAAGAACCTTAAGCTCCAAATTTGGAGCTTCATCATTTGAAGCTTTGGACGATGGACTAATTGGCCTATTCAATGTCTCAAAAGGCAATTTCCTTGTTTTAATCATCGTCAAATTCATGACTTAGACCAATTCCAATTCTTACACATCTCCATAAAGATCATGACCCATCAAAGTTTGCTCTAACGAATCATCTAATAATAACAACCTCTGATCAGACTCAACATCTACAACAAATATAGTAGAAAAATCCTTATATATAGCTGGTAATTTTAGCGCCTTATACACATCAAAAACCTCCAATTTATTATGCGCTCTCATTGTCATTTCCCCTATTTCTACATTAATTAATGACTATCCCATTGCTAAGAAAGGTAGTCCCAAAATAAATGGAACAATAGGATCAGCTTCAAAGTAAAGAATTACAAAATCCACCAAAAAGATTAAGGATCCCACTTGCACCAAGACATCTTTGATAATACCATTAGACCTAGCAAGGGACCTGTCTTCCAATTGCAAAATAATAGTAGTGGGTTTGGGAATCCCAAGACCCATCTTCCGGTACCAAGATGTGTGCATAAGATTAATGCTAGCCCCCAAATCATATAATCCACAAGCTCTAATGGTCTGTCCAATGGTAATCTGCAAAGTGAAACTACCTGGATCTTTTAGTTTTGTGGAAAATTTGTTTTAAATTTTGGACATGCACTCCTCAGTAAGTGCGACTGTAGCATATTCGATCAATCGGTTCTTATTTGCAACTATATCCTTTAGGTATTTTGCATATTTTGGAACGCTCTGCAAAATGTCAACAAGAGCCAGATTTAAATGAACCTACTTTAGAAGATCTAAGAACTTCTTGTAACTGTCCTCCTTTTGATGCTTCCATTCCCTTTGAGGAAAGGGTAAAGGTAGAGTTTTTTTTTCACATGAATTTCATCACTTGTATCTTTTTTCTTCACTTCTTTCTCTGTATTATCTCTAGAACCATCATTAGTGGCTATGGGACTATCCTGCTCTTGAACCGTCTCCTTGGTTTGCAACTCACTCCTTATTGTAACTGCATTCACCTACTTTGGATTTGCCTCTTTATCGCTAGGTAATTCTCCTTGAGGTATTGTATTTTGTGCTCCTGCAATTTGACCAAGTTGCAACTCCAGATATCTAGTAAGCAACTGTTGACTCTTTAATTCTGCTGCAAACTGTGCTTGTTGAGTCTTTATTTCTGCTGCAAACTGTGTCTATTGAGCCATAAACTTCTTCAGTAACTCCTCTATATTGCTAGCTTGAGTAGTCACCTAATTATTCTAAGTCAGCAGTTGATTTGATTGCACTGGCCACTTATACTGATTTGCATTCTGCACCTGATTTTCTCCCTATGAGAAATTTGGATAGTTCCTCTAGTTAGGATTATACGTGTTACCAAAATTCTGTTTTCCTTGATGAATTTCATTCCCACATAGTTGATAGAATCATGATTAGCCGTACAAGCATCTACTATAGGCTCACGACTTCCACAAACCTCACACCAATAATTAGCCATTTGGACTGCATTAGTTGTAGCTGCTATTTGTGTAACCCCCAACTTGATGTTATTAAGCTAAGTAATCATATGATTTTGTGTTTCTGTGATCTGTGCTTGCAATACGGTAAACTAGTCTACCTTCAATACCCCTGCAACCTTCTTAGGAGCACTCCTCGAATCAGCATGCCAGTCAGATTCCCTTGTGAAATCTGATTCAGCAATGTGTACAATTCTTCATACGTCTTCTCAAGAGCCTATCCACTGCTACTGAATCCAAAAGAATCTTCGTGTGTTTATCTAATCCCTCAATGAAAGTATAAATAAGAACATCGTTGAACTGATGATGGTGAGGGTAATTTCTGAGCATATCATTAAATCTCTCCCAAGCTTGTTAGAGATTCTCTTATTCTTTCTGTCTGAAACTCAAGATCTCACTCCTCAAGCATGCAGTCTTCCTAGATGGACAGAATTGAATAAGGAACTTCCGATCTAGATCTTCCCATAAAGTGAGAGAGAGTAGTGGTTCAGCATGTAACCACCTTTTTTCTTTCCCATTAGGCAAAAAAGAAAGAGTGTCAATCTGACATAATCAGAACTCACCCCTTCAGGAATATAAGTATTGCTTATTTCCAGGAAGGTCTGTATGTGCTGCTGTTTATCTTTATGTGAAAGGCCATGGAATTGCCCTGCTGAGTTCAGCAATTGCACCATATGCAGCTTCAATTCAAATCAACCACCTATTTTAGGCTTACGAATACTATTCATCACATGGTTCATGAGTGGGATTGACATCTCATGAAGAGGTCTAGCAGCTGGTTGACAGGAAAAACTGGGATAACCAGCGGCGGGACATTTTCGGCATTTAGATCAACTGGTTTATTTCTTTGTGCAGCCATTCTTCGCCTTTGCCGAAAGATCTGTTCTGGTTCTGTAAAATGCTCTACCAACTATTTATCTCTCGCCAATCCTGTATTCAGCTAAACCTGCAAAAATTTAGCCGCTAAAATCAAGTTGTTAACACTTAAACTTAATATCAAAAACAAAAAAATTAGCAATTTACTAATTATACTAGTGCCCAAAAACTATGCCAAAAACTTGTTGTGACTCAGGCGCAAATGCAAGTGCACGAGATCGTACAAGTAATAAAGTGACTTAGACAGTCAAATATGATTCCCATGAGGACTAAGCAACTAGAAATTTACCCAACTTTTAGTTTTATACAATGAGGTATTAAGTGTTGCAATTTATCAAGATGATTATGATTTTAAGAATAAGAATGTATATTAATAAATAAGAAATAATAGTTTATGACTAGAGCAAAGCAAGCAACGGCTGTAAACAGTAAAGATGAGAATTCCAGGGTTGAGTCTTTTCGAACAATCATACAAATCTCTATTCTTATAGCATTCTAGTTGGTTATCGGGTTGTTAATTCGCAAGGTTTATGCCACGATTTTGGTATCCCAACCTCAAATCTTCTACCTATTGAATATTGCAGCTACAACTTCCGCTGAGATATAACAATTCGTCTAGATTTATAAACTTATCTTCTTACAATTGAACCAAACAAGGCTTCAAGGTATATCCCTATTCTAGATGCTAATTCAAACCACTTATTTCATGAAAGGATAAGAACCTTGCTCCTTAATTTCTTTATTCTATCCTATGATTCTCCTCCCAGATTCACATAGAGTTTTAACTTCATTCTAATGGTGTCCACTCATTAAAATATTAATCTCAAGAAATTAAGATTCACTCAGATGATAATCCAAAAAGAAACTACTACAAAGAATATCAAAGAGTAATCATGTTCTTGGCCTCAACTCCAGAATAAGGGTTTTTAGCCACTCATGTTTGAATTCAACATCCAAAATAAGCAATTAATCATACCAAGAAAAAATCTTGAAATAAAGTAGTTGAAAAGAATGTCTAAGAATCCTAAAAGAGAGAACTTTGTGCTTTTCCGCCGCTGATATGCTTGCCAAAAAGTCCCCCAAATTATCTTGGATTTTTCCTTTTATAGCTGGGACAAATTACTAAAAAGTCTTCCCAATTTTTCCTGACGGTGCATCGCGCCATGCCATCAAATGCCATTTTTGATCAAAATCTGGGTAATCACAGAATTCAACTATTCAGTAAAATTATGAAATACACCCTCACCGTGACATACGACTATCGCAGTGACCCATGGATCTTGATATTTGTTAAATCACCTTCCTCCGCAATGCACTAAACTTCCAGGACGCGTAAGTTGGCAACTAAGCTTGCACCGTGACGCGGTGAAATCGCGCCTAGCCACTAGAAAGTGACAACTTTGATTTCCTTCTTCAATGCAATGTGGTACAATTGTGGACCAACACTGGAGTTTGCCAAATTGGAAATTGAGTTTTGCCGTGACGCGCTTAATCGCGCTCTTTTACTGGAATTTGACCAGCACTATTTTGCTGTTCGGCGCAATGCGGAGACTCTGCAAATATGAATTTCTGACTTCCAGTTTGCCTTTTTGAGCTCTATTTCACTACATTTTATTCCTTTAATCATTGCATATCATCACTGTATCCAATTGCATCTAATTCATTGATATTTTTGCCTGAAAGCACTAATCATATCCATTAGGCACGAAATGGAATTAAAGCTGAAATATACTTAAAAATTTACATCAAAGTTATCGAAACAAGTCCAAATCTGGGTGCATATTGGTTCTTTGAAATATAAATATGCCCATGATCATACCCCAACTAAAGATCTATCTTAGAAAAGAACTTGGCACCCTATAACTGATCAAATAGATCATTTATCCTCGGGAGAGGATACTTGTTCTTGACCGTTACCTTATTCAACTTCTTTTAGTCAATGCACATCCTAAGGGAACCATCCTTCTTGAACACAAACAACACCGGTGCACCCAAGGGATAAATACAAGGATGAATAAACCCCTTGTCCAAAAGATGCTTATGTTTCTTGTTGAATTCCTTCAACTCTGCCATAGCTAATTTATATGGAAGAATAAAAATTGGACTAGTATTCGGAAGCAAATCAATACAAAACTTTATTTCCCTATCGGAAGGAACACCAGGAAGATCATCCAAAAATACCTCTGGAAACTCATTAATCACAGGGACTGAAGACAAAGAAGGACCTTCTGAGTTAAAATCTTTAACCCAGACCAAGTTATAAAGACAACCTTTGAAGATTAACCTTCGAGCTCTAAGATAAGAAATAAACCTCCCCCTAGGATCTAAGGAACTACCTTTCCATTCTATAACCCATTCACAAGGGAAGTTAAACATAACCTTATAGGTCCGACAATCCAAAGACGCGTAATACGAATGCAACCAATCCATACCCAGAATTACATCAAATTCTACTATATCAAATTCAAACAAATCCACCAATGTCTGCTTGCCACCAATAGATACCACCCCCATAGACTCTCTTAGCAATAATCGAGTCACCTACTTGGGTAGAAATAGTAAAAGGATCTGAAATAACTTCTAGATCGAAACCAAAATATACAGCCACATATAGAGTCACATAAGAAAGAGTAGACCCTAGATCAAGCAAATAATATACGTCATGAGAGAAAGTTGTAACGTGCCAGTAACGACATCAGGTGATGCCTTGGATTCCTGACGGGATGCTAAAGCATACAACCTATTCCAAAAAATAATAGAACCACAAGCAGTAATAGAATCATATGCCATACCACCAGGGGTAGGAGCAGAAGATGAAGCCATAATAATCTTATTCGCCCCTGGAGCAACCTTATTGATCGAATAATCCCTGAGCCAATGACCTACCTGGCTACACTTGAAGTATTTGTCCCTTTCTACTTTAAAATAACCTCGATGAGGATGACCACTGAATCAACAAAGAGGACACGAAGAAATTGACTGACCTCCCTAGCCTGAGATTGGGGAATATGTTCCTAAGAATTATACCACCTTGATGATGCCTGTCTCCCGACTGGTTAGGAGCACTAGCAAAAAAGGTGCTAGAACTTCCCCACTTTTTTTTCTTCCACTTCCCACCATCTCAACCACCCTAAGACTGAGCACCTCCCTGATCAGAAAACCTGTTCCTCTTTACCCACCTATCCCCAAACTCCTCTAGCCTCTTCTTCTTATTCTCAACATGCTACATATGAATAGTCAACCTCGATATGTCCATATCATTAATCAACAAGGCAATCTTGCTCTCTAAAATCAAATCTCTATTCAACCCTAAAGTGAACTTCCTCATTCTCGACCTCATATCAACCACTAATTTAGGAGCATACCTTGATAGCTAATTGAACTTTAAAGTATATTCCTTTACTGACATCCTCCCCTACCCGAGGTTCACAAACTCTTCCATCCTAGCCTCCCTAAACTCTTGAGGAAAGAATTAATCCAAGAAGGCAATAGAAAAGCCTTCCATAACCCTACCTTTTCTATATCACCTCTATCCCTATCCCACTCCTCATACCACTTATAAATAATACCCTTGAGCTGATAAGATACAAGGTTAACCCTGTCTATATTAGTATCCTGTATCACCCAAAAGATCTTTTAGATCTCATCCAAGAAGCCTTGTGGATCCTCCTCCATCTTCACTCTAGTATAAGTTGGAGGACCTATCTTTATAAATTGACCATCCCTTGTCCTCAACAGATAAAGTACCAGCCATACCCCATTCAACGTGAGCTATAACCAATTGGACAATAACATGAATAGAATAATAAAATTCTATGTTCATCGTGTTTCCCTGAGGGACCTGAGGAGAACTATCCAGAATAGGAGGAACTCTAGCACCATCAGGAATAGGACCATGAGATTGAAGATGTACTCTATACATAGAACATACCCCTTCAGCGTTATCCCTAGATGGGATAAAAGAATTTTCTTGTGTTCCAGATCTAGGAGGCATGATCTAAAAGATGAGCAAATAAGGATTAGAAAAGACATCAAGGATTGAGAACTCAAGCTTGAAGATAGAATACCAAGAAAGTGAAATATTCCTAAATATCTTCTAACCTCTCTCTTATGAGTGTAGCACACTTCACACGCCTAAAAGAGACTCTACTCAATATGGCTTTATGGACTCCCAAGTGATCTCCCCCTGTTACCCAACCCAACCACCTATATCAATCTTTAGATGGACTAAATTTTTAGCATATAACATGCTATCATAAATGATCTCATAAAGACTCTCGGATAGGGTCAAAACCATGACTGACCCAACCATACCAACCCAACTACCCAACCATACCGACCCAAATAATAGGCCATAAACCAGGCCATAACCTAATAGAATACCAAAGCATAATATAATAATCAATCCCAAAATGTAATAGGATGGAACAACTAATAATATCATCAAAGGATGTAATCCCTAACACCAATACCGATGCCAAGTCAAAAACCAATACCGATCCTGCCCATACCAATACCAGAAGTATTGCAAAGCCTCTATCCGAAAGATTAAACAAATTTGGTTGGGACATGCCCCCAAATATGGAAAAAACCAATATCCAAAATAAAGTCAACATATCTAAAAATATCCGTAACATGAAATGATGCCTTCTAAAAGTATTAAAGCTCACCACTTTAGTCCAAATATTTTTCCTGAGTCAATTAATATATAGCAAGAGTTGATTATTCGGTTCCTCTATACTGTAGGTATTCAACCGCCAGTAGACGGGTTAGCGAGTGATCTCTAGCATGAATATCAAGATAAGGATAACATAATGGCAGCTATAAAACAAAGTAAGACCATCAAACGCACACAACCCCACACACATATACATATACACACACATATATATATATAACCATGCTGGGAAAGGGAATCTGGATTTTAAATGCCTTTAAAACCTTTAACTGGGTTATATAGCTTAGCCATCCTAAACCACCCACGAGCTATATGGGTTCAGATCCCCCATCTGAAAAGGCCCAATTTATGTAGCTGCACGATTACGGTAGTATCCCATGATCTGACTAGTACATCCCTCAATAGTGTGAATCATGCACACGTTCTACTAAAATCAATCCTTATATCGACAATTACGAGGTGCCAATTTTCCTCCCCTTGGGACCGCCACCTTCCATGACTTTGCTACACACCCCACTATTAATGCGTGATTAAAACCATTTCTAAACCAACTAATCTATTAACCATTTTATTAACCAAGTCCAATATTAGTGTTATCATCATACCACCCCTTACTTGGAAGTAATATCCATAGCCAAACTATTTAGGTTAAGGGGACTTTCAAGTACCCTTTCATATACCATATTAAACCACTTGGGAGACTTGTATATTCCCCATAAGCATAACAATTTAGCCCTTTCAAACCATTTAAACCATGCATACTTCATTTACCAAGTTTAAAAGATACAAGAGTTCCATTAAATAAGTCAATACAATGAACATATCTTTATAAGCATTTTATCAAACACACTGGAGGCATAATATAACCAAAATCAATTCCAAAGACCATTAAACCATTACCATGCAATCCAATTAATCCACCATTAATGCAGATAAAAGCATAATTAAAACTACATGAAACCATAACCAAGCATTTAATATCAAAACCCCAAAATACTAGTTGTAAACTATAATCATGATATAGTAAAACCATGAAATAAATCATGTAAACCTCAACCCTTGTATCAAACACTATCCAATATACTACTCATTCAACCAAGTTGTAACCATAACATACGATCCATATCCATGACTTATTTCCCTGGCAAAATGAAATATAAGGAGGATTAAACACTTCCCACCATACGAGTCACTGATACGACTCGTACTAATCCCTATGAATCATAGCCCTAAGTCATACCCATTCCATTGACAAAAACAATCCTACCAACTAACACTATTTAGCATACGATAAGACCATACCACTTGCACCCCAACATACGGCTCATACCCATGAGTTATACTCGGTCTGAAGAATAAAAATTCAAGGAAATTTTCTAAGGGTCAAAACCCAGGATATTTCATTTGGGAGAGGCTTAGGCTGCCCAAAGTTGCCAAAAGTCCTATGTGGATGTGAGGTGAAGAGAGTTAGAGTTTGAGGTTGGGGATAGAGTGCTTTTGAAAGTGTCTCCTTTAAAGAGAGTGATATGGTTTGGTAAGAAGGAAAAGATCATTCCCCGGTATGTTGGTCCTTACTTGGTCCTGAGAAGGTTTGGTATAGTAGCATATAAATTGGAATTATCATCTAGTTTAAGCTTCACTCATTCGGTATTCCATATTTTTATGTTGAGGAAGTGTATGGGTGATCCATCTAAAATTGTTCCTATCAAAGATATTGGTACTTCAGATTCCTTATCTTACGAGGAGGTATATTTTGAGATTTTACATTGGTAGGTTCATCGGTTATGGACCAAGGATGTAGCTTTGATCAAGGATCTATGGAGGAACCACAAGGTTGAAGAGGCTACTTGGACAGTAGAAGAGAACATGAAGTCCAAGTATTCATTCTTGTTTTTTGCTCCTAAAATTCATGCGAAAGGCATGTGTTCTTCATTATACTTTGTTTTCTAACTTAGTTAAAGAGAAGATTTGTTTCCTTACATCTTTGTTTTCTAACTTGGTTAATGGTTAGAGTTGGAGTGGTGGGGTGTAAACCGTGTTTGTACTACCTTGTTCCATTATTCAGGGATGAATGATCTAAGTGGGGGAGAATTGAAACATCTTGGGTTTTGATCCTTAGAAACTTTCTTGAGTTTGAACTTCTAGACATCATACGATTGGGGGTACTTACCATCTAATGGGGTACGGCTTAGGTCTCTCAACTCATATGCTGATTATTAAGGTTTGTTTGGTTTTTGTCCAAGGTATGAATGTACATTATACTAGTTGTATATTAGGGTACTAGAAGATAGTGCCAACCACGTGATGTCCTATATCTATCCTAGATGATTCTATTATTCCTAAGGTATGGTTCTAGGGTACTTGCCATATGCTTGGGAATGAGTTGGCCTTTTTGGTCATATGTTTGTCACTTTTGGATACCAAGTTGTTGCCTAGGGTATGAGTGGTAAGTACCACTCATATAATAGGTATGGTTTGGGTGGTGTAGTCGTACCCTCTTGAGGGAATTTACACAATTTAAGTTGGGGGTATTTTGGACGTTTTCCTTCTTAACCTCTTATGACCCCATGACTTAAAAAACTTTTGGAGCATCATTTACCATATTATTCTAAATCAAAAACACTAGAAACATTCTCAATTTACTCTTACGATCTTGGGTTAAGCAAACTCTAGGGTTTTTTTCAATGTGGTCGATTAAGGATCTAAAGGGATGTTTCTCTTTGTCTTTTTTGTTTTCCAAGGCATATTAATCCTCCCTCATTGTTAGTTCAAGTAAATTCATGTTTCAATGAATGGTTTTCATGATTTAATTGTGGGTGTTGTTCGGTTTTGCATTATGTGTTGGGGTTTTTTGGTTGTTAATGGATGAATATTGTTTCCCATATTTTTCTTATGGTGTTTCATGTTACAATTATGGAATTGAACATGTGGTTTCATGAGAATTGTCAATTGGTATTTGGTTTTGGTTTTTAAAACTATATGCCCTCAACATGTTTGTTAAAATGCCTCTAAGAATGGTTATGTCACATGGTATGACTTTTATTGAAACTATTGCATTGTATAATTTGGTAATGGAACCCAAATTGGTTAAATGGTTTTAATGGCTAAATGGTAAGTCCTTGGTGGATATGGACTTGATTTAAAACCTTTTGGGGTACATGGGTATCCCCCAAGTGAATCTAATAATGGAACCTAAGGGGTACATAGAAAACCCCTAAGATATTGGCTAAGGAATTGCTTGCAAGCTATAACCTGTATAATGATACCACTTCTTATAGACTTGGTTAGTAATATATGAAATTGGTGGTTTGGTTGTATACTAATGATTTTAATTAGGCAATAATTATGGGTTGAGATAGCTAATTATGAGGTTTGAGTCCAATGGATGGACACTAGAAACTCATGTTTGCCGATATAAGGATTTTTCATGGATACCATATACTTGTAGGGTTCATGAGAATCCCTTAATTTATACTCTTATAAATGTAACATGGATGGTGGAGGGTACACAGGAATCCCCTGCCCCTATGATATCTCTGGTTCATACGGCTACATACATCGAGGCTCGTTCAAGGGGTAACACTGCACTGATATAGCCTGTGGGTAGTTCTAGGACAGTTAATCTACATAAGCCCAGGTTAAAGTTTTAAATGCATGCTAAACCCAGTTCATTTTCCAGACATGGATTATATATGTATATGTATGGTTGTGCTTGCATATGGTTATTCACTTGGTTTCAAATATTGGCATTATTTTATCCTTATCTTGAGTGCATGATAGAGTTCACCTACTACCCTTTCTTCGGGTGTTGTATCCCTATGAGATGTAGGAATTGACTATACTACTCCTCCTACTTAGTGATTAGATTTGGGGACAGATTGTGTTGGATTGAAGTGGTGAGCTTTCATACTCCAGAAGGATCCATTTCATGTTATGGATCTCTCTACATACTTTTGTCATGACATAGACTTTGGTTTTGGCTATGGTCGGGGGCATGTCCCAACTGGGTATTGTTTTATTTTTGGATAGAGGCTTTATGTGACTACTATCTGTTGGTAAAAGCGGTGATGGTATGGATGTCAGCCTTGGCATTGTTATTGGTATTGGGGATAACACCATTGGACTATATTTGATTTATGATTGTTCCATTTTGTTATGTTATATATATATTCAGAATTCATCCGACATAGGGTGTAGGGAAATTATGGTTGGGTATTGGGGTGGTCTCCTATCCTTGTTGATCTTGAGGCACCCGACACGACTAGACCCAAGTTTAGGTCATGTCACATTCATAGCAGTTTGAGTCACATATACAATGTCGAACTCAGTAAGAAATATTTTCCACTTTGCAAGTTGACCTATTAGCAGACTTTTGAAAGATATACTTCAAAGGATCCATGTGGGAGATAAGGTAATTAGTGTAGCATGAAAGATAATTTTTCAACTTCTGTGCTACCCAAGTTAGGGAACAACATGCCCTTTCAAGAAGAGTATACTTGGCTTCATATGTTATGAACTTCTTGCTAAGATAATAGATGGAATGCTATTGTTTTCTCTTGACATCGTACTGACCCATTACGCAACCAAATAAATTGTCCATAGTTGATCTATACAAAATTAAAGGCCTACCAGGCTCAAGTGGCACCAACACAGGTGGATTTGAAAGATACCTTTAATTTTTTTAACACCTCCTAATATTCCTCTGTCCATTCAACCACAACATTTTTTTAGCAACTTGAAACTGGGTTCACAAGTAGTTGTGAGTTGTGTAATGAACCTACTGATATAGTTCAATCTACCAAGAAAACTCAATACTTCTGTAACAAATCCTGAATAGCTTTGATCTTTGAAGGATCCAATTCAATACCTTGATGACTAACCACGAACCCTAACAACTTTTTGGATGAGACTTCAAATACATATTTTGCCAGATTGAGTTTGATATTATACTTACGAAGCCTTTCGAAGAACATCCTTAGATATTTAATATGGTCAACCTAATTCCTTGACTTAATAATCACATCATCTATATAGACTTCAATTTCCTTATTCACCATATCATGAAACATAGTGGTCATTGCCCTCATGTATGTTGCTCCAGCATTTTTCAACCCAAATGACATCACTCGATAATAATAAGTTCCCCACGGTGTTATAAAATATGTATTTTCTATGTCATCATCATCCATGATGATTTGGTAGTACACAAAATAACAATCCACAAAAGATGCAACTTAATGTTTAGCGCAATTATATAACAGAATCTGGATGTTAGGTAGTTGAAAATCATCATTTGGAATTTCTTTGTTCAAATCACAATAATCAACTCATACCCAAATCTTGCCATCTTTCTTTGGGACAGGAACAACATTGGATAACCCAAGTAGGGTAACAAGCCACTCGGATGACTTTGGACTCAAGCTTCTTTATGATTTCCTCTTTAATCTTCATGCTTATATCGGTTTTAAATTTTTTCAACTTTTGTTTTATAGGAGGAAATGCAGGGTTAGTTGGTAACTTATGGGCCACTAACTCAGCGCTTAAACTAGGCATATCTTCATAAGACCAAGCAAAATCAATTAATGCTTGAATCATTCCCTCTTTTAATTGTGGCAGAGCATGTACACTTATTTTAGTTTCCCTAACATCTCCTTGATCTCAAAGATTAATCGGCCCAGTTTCATTAAAATTAGGATTCAGCTTGTCTTTAAATTATTTCAAATCTTTGCTTATTTCTTCCAATGCCTCTTCTTTACTTCATTCCACCTTTTGTTTCATTATATCTTGATTAGATTGGATTTTACGATCAGGCTAAAAATCTACATGCATGTTATATTACTAGAATCAGCATAAAGAGAATAGTACAAAGAAAAGACAAATAAAAATATATTAGACACAAAAACATAAGGGACATTGTATTTTATTAAAAGAAAAGTTTGGAGCATTTAGACATAAACAAAAGTAGAATAGTAAGTAAGATAGATCCTGAATTAAAACCCTAAAATAACTCAGATAAACAGAAAGAAAAACAAAACAAACTATGACAACTCCCTCCTTATAAGGAAATAAGTGACTTCCCAATTGTTGAGCTGGACATCAAGACTTATGAACTGTACATCTGCCTTACTGGTACTATTTCCTACCTCAATTATATCAGTTTCAACAAACAGGTTCTGTAAATCATCACATGATTCATTTTCCACCTCCCCTATGGACTTGATGACGCCACTTTTGACAAAATACTTACTGAGTAGTGGCACTATGCAGGGAAGTAATCATGTTTTCTTTTTTCATTTCTTGGCTTTTTTCTAATCTTTCGCTGCTAGATTGAATCCTAAACCAAAAGTATAAAGGCCCTCACTAGACATACTAGAAGAACTATATCATGCAAAGACACTCCTAGACCCTTTCCTAGCTCAAAGCCATATTTGAACATCTCATTAATCATCATGACAAAAGTAGGAGATAACTGTGGCCCTAGAATAACCTTTCCTTCAAAGATATGATTCACAAATACTATTTCCAAAGACTTCTAAATCAGTGTCTCTTCTTCATTATTTTCTTTGATAAAAGGCATGGAAGAGTCTTTATAGATAGACAAATCCCCTTCACCATGAACAACCACTTCTTTCTTGTCATGTTCAAACTTGATCATTTGATGTAATGCAGAGGGGATTTCCCTAGCCTTATTAACCCATGGTAATCCCAATAAAAATTTGTAGGAGGCGTCGATATTTAATACTTGAAATTCTATGGAATATTCAACAGGCCCTATGGTCATCATTAGCTATATCTCACCAGTGGAATCCATTTTTGCTCTATCAAAAGCTTTGACGCATACATTGTTGGGTCTGATCCTTTTGTAACTGATGTTCAACTTTTGCAAAGTAGACAATGGATAAATATTAAAACCAAAACCCCCATGAATTATGACATGAGTGACATAGAAAGTCATACTTCACAATAATGTAGAGACCCCAATTATGTCCCATACCTTCCACAGGAAATTCCTCATTAGAGAAGCTAATCATCTGTACCTAAAAGATCTTTCCAATAATTTTCTCCAACTGATTCACCATAATTTCTCTAGGGACATAAGATTCATTCAATATTTTCAGTATAGCATTACGATGTTCATTAGAATGCAACATCAAAGAGAGAAGGAAGATTTGAGCTGGAGTCTTACTCAACTGATCTATGTTGAATATTCTAGAAATTTTATCTTTTTCAAGAAATCATCGGTTTCTTCCTTTGTGATAGGATTTTTGAGAGATAATTGTCCACTCATCAGTGGGTTGGACTTTCTAAAACCTCCTAGAATAAAATACCTTATTGAATGAGTCAAACCCCTTACTGCATTTACGTCATTCACAATTTTCTTTCCTTGATAAGTCATCACAGTTTTCTTATAATTCCAAAAAAACTTTTTGGTGTCGACCAATGGGAGATATGTCACAGTCTTGGTAATAATAGGCATCGCAAGTACCCCTGTCACAGTCAAAACAGGCTTGTTTGGAGATTCTAATACTATTAACTTTGGTTTACCTTGACTCATACCAATAGTTTCTGCAACTTCTTTTACAGTCAGCACAAGTGTCTTCTTATCTACTTGAATTTTCTCTTCTGCCATCTCTTTTTTGGTCAAAGACATTGCTTTCATTGAATCCACCATATTTAACAATTTCTTCTTATTATTTAAAATCCTAACAATTGGCTTGTAAGACACCATAGACTCTTTACCATCATATATCAACTTCAATATATTCATTTCAACGTGCACCTATAATGGATTTTGATTGATGTTTGGAACCTCCGTGGCTTGTACTATAATTTGATTCGTGTCGATCAGATCTTGAATTGTTTTTACAAATACAAATATTTTTATTTATCATGCCATGGTATATTAGAACAATACGCATATCTCATAGAATAATCAAGATTCCTTGGAGGTGGATTTTAAAGCTTTTCTTCAGTTGGTCTTAAGAAATTCATTGCTTAATCTCTGAAACAAACTAGTGTATGACTCCCCAATAGGTATGAAATTATTCTTGATTGCCTTTCCTTTTTTATACTTGGTCCTAGGTCAAAAACTAAATTTAAAACTATTTTGGTAATTTAGTGAAGCTGGAGGACGATTTTGAGGAGTTGGTGCATGCCATTGTGGGCAATAAAGGGCTTGAACATATGGTTGTGCATTATATATTGGGTACGAAGGTGGTGGAATAGAATATAGTAGGTTTTGTAAAGGGTAGTAATGTTTAGGGGGATTATATGAAGCTTTGGTATAGAATTGGGCTTGAGACTAAGGGTAATGATAAGGTGGCCTTTTTGGTTATGCATGTGGTCCAAATACAACCTCAGCTATATCTTATTTTTTCTTCTTCCTTCCAAAAGTTCCTGAACAACTTTGAATTGCTTGGGTAGTAGCTTTTAATGCATCAAAGCTCATAATTTGCCTAATTTTAATACCATCTTTTATTATCTCTCTCATTTTGATGACTTTAATAAATGGTGTAACTATTGCTAGAAGCAAGTTTTGAAAATATGTTTCATCTTGTTCATGAAAGAAGACCTCTACCAATTTACTCTCTTTCATTGGCGAATTCACTCTAGAAATCTATTCATGCCACCTGATCTCATACTCCCTAAAACTTTTAGGACTCTTCTTTTTCATATTAGTTAAGGATCTCTCATTAGGAATCAACTCCACGTTGTATTAGAATTGTTGCACAAATTCATTAGCCAGGTCATCTCAACTATTCCACTTATCAATGTCCTGATCAATAAATGATTCAGATACCAGACTTGAAAGACTCCTACCAAAATAAGCCATGAGTCACTCATTTTTCCCTTCAGCACCCATTAGTTTATTATAATAACACATCAAATATGCCATCGGGTCACCATGCCCATCATATTTCTCAAACTTTAGTATTTTAAAACCAAGAGGTAGACTAAAACCTAGGAACATGAACATATCTTTATGTGAGACACTTTTATAACCCCCAATCCCCTGCAAGTTTCTCATGGCATGTTTTAAACTCTTTAATTTTTGTACCATGCCCTCGTGTTCTTCTATCACAATTGGCTTATATGTATCAAAGGGAAATGTAGGTGGATGATTATAACAATATAGATCATTCATATTAAAAGTAGGATCTGGAGCATAATGTTGATCATCAGGAATCTTAAGCATTAGTTCACTGATGTTGGGTGTATTTATGCATTCCAGTGTCACTATTCTAGCTTTTTTAGCCTTGTTTTGAGGATGATTCAAGTGTTATATGGGTTTATAATGATATTAATGTGAATATAAGTATTAAATCATGTGTTTATTATGTTCAAAGTGAATTCCAAACAAGTTTGTACTTCAATGAGTCATTTAGAGTTCAATCATGGAAACTAGTTTTACTAGGTTGAGCTTGGTGGTTGTTTAGTTGATCCTGTGGGATTATAATGTGTTTAATGTGTTATAAATAGTTTTAATGTTTAATTATGAGTGTAATAACTTATTTTTAATGTGAAATTTTCAATTTGATTAAGTTAAGAGTAGGAACATAAAGTTAAAGATCAATGCGAATTAGCCTAGTCTTAGCTCTTGGTTTAATTCATCGGCATGGATATTGTGTTGTTATGATATATAATTCGTGGTGTGTAATTATGTATGATGATTTGTGAGCTGAATATTATGGTATTTTTATGTTGAAAAGGCTGTAAATCCATGGTGAATACACCACAAGTCAAGGGATGAAAGATTGGAGGATCAACACTTAACAAAAATTTATGAAACAACTTCCAGTGAGTCAAGGTGTTTAGCTGCAGGTGCATCACCTGGAGCAGGTCAATATCTAGGTCATAGTGTCACCTGGAGTGGTTCTAAACCAAATTCAGCACACCCTTCATTCCCATGCTCAATTGCAACATGTAATCCAACTCCTACACGGCTAAGGCTTGGATAAATATATATACACATGTTGTGTCGCGGTTTTTCACATCTTGGGAAATATTTTGAAGATTGAAGGGCTTCTGAAACTTCATATTTAGGTTTTTATTATTTTAATTTAGTTCATTCATGTTTTTAGTTTTCAATCACAATCTTGTGATTACGATTATGACTATGTGTGGCTAAACGCCCTCTTTCCGCGGTTAAAGCCTAGAACATAAGTAATATTGTTTTGAATTGATTTTGTTTAATTGTGCTTATCATTATTGGCTTTTTGTTTATTATTTATTTAACTATTTTAAGTATTATATACCATTAGAATACATCAGTTATCAACCTTGTGAACTCGGGAGAGGGACTAGGGAGATAGAACATGGGAATAAACAAAGTATGGTTGGTATTCTTTTATGAAATAAGGAATTCAAATTAGTCTCTAGGACAGGGATGTACATAGATGTCTTACTTGATTCACACATAGGATTATAGGTTAATGAACCTAATTGGATTATTACATCCCCGCTCAATGATGTAGTTGTAAGGTTCAATTTAGGTAAAAGATTAGAGGTTGGGAGACCGTGATCATGAAATTACCCCTAAGAATCAACAACCAAGATAAGCAAGTTAATGAATGAAGTTCAATAACATAGTATGATTGTTCAAAGTGCTTTAACCCAGGTTTTCTCTTATTGATTGTCTCAAGATCTTTACTTTATGCATTGTTTACTTTTCTTTAGTTACAAATTCAAAACTCTCTTTTTGGTTACCTTTATAGCAAATTGAATCTAAATTATGAACTAGAATTGAATCTTTCTTGGATAAAGTCCCTGTGGAATCAATACATGGCTTTCTTAAAGGCCACTTTACTACTTGATAGACCATGTACACTTGTATGTATGCTTGGGCACTGTCATTCACTAGCATATCGAAGGAGCACGATTGTCTAATAAACAACAAAAGTAGGAGATTCAAGTGGTGGTGGAACAACGAACACAGGTGCCATAGGTGAAACTGGATGGGAAATAGGACTTTGTTGAGGAACTTTCAATGGCACATTAAAAGTGGTAGGATAGTACAAATGTGAGGTGAATCCTGGCGTATGTTATGGTGTATTAGTGGGAATTAAAAGCCACACCTAAGAAAGCAGTGGGTAATTGAATGTCATTGCGAGATCATAAGGTAATGAAGGATGAGTCATGCTTCTAACCCATGCTCGGTGCATCTCTGCTAGTTGTTGTTTGAGTCTCAATATTTCCTTATTTTGTTCTAAACCTTCTTTCCCTGGATTCTTGTTTGGGTCAATCAGCGAATTTTCTACCTCTTTGTTAGCCATGACAAGCTTTACTTTAGACCTGGTGTAGTAAGGACGAATATCCAAAGAGCCACAAACCAACTATTTTTTCAAAAAGAACATACTCATCATAGATAAAAACCCATTAGGATTAGGTCACATAATAAGAATGGAAATCACATTGTATGTTATGCCCTAGATTCATTTGCATTTCTGCCTACCTTTGAGGATAATAAGTTCATTCAATATCATCCCAATCTATTTTTTTACCTTCACAGCTTCTTACACCCCCTTGCACCTGGTTTTTTCTACTGCTATTGTTTTTCTCTTTTTCTTTTCTCCAGTCTTTTTTTCTTGTCTTTTTCTCTCTCGCTCTTCCCTTAATTTCTCCTTTTTTCTCTCACTATTTTTCTTTCTTTTTATCATTCTTAATGGCTTTTTCTTTTTGTTTTTTTTCAAAAGAGGACAATTGAGGAGAAAAAGAAAACAAATGAAACAAAATGATTATATCGAATCCATAAGTAGGTTGCCTATGTATCATGTCGTACATAAATTAGATCTTGCATAGTTCGGGAAGCATGCATAAATACCATAGAAACTAATGATTTTTGATTTTTTGATTTTTTATATAAAAATTAGGAATAAATAACAAAGGAGAAAGAAAGACCACCAAAACATTGCTAGATTTTTTCATAGAAGATATAACAAAACAGACCTCGAGACTAAGACAACTTTGATAACAATCACGTAAAAACTAAGCATTGCTCTAGGCTTACAAAACAATGTACATAACATCCATAATGAAAACTCAAATATTAAAACAAACTTACTACCGACCTAGGAAGACATACCAATGACAGAAAAAGGGACTTCAACCAAGAAAAAGATAGGAAATGCCCCTTCAGACTGTCGCGCCACGTGATGGCCCTAGCTGTAATGGATCTATTCGTGTAGGACCTGGCTATGAAGCTCTTGCTCTCTAACTTAAACCTTTTAACATATTCTATAATGACACTTTGATATTTGGAAGGAAGCCTCTAGCGTGTGTCCCTTCTTTTTAGGGATTACACCTAAAAAGGTTTTTCTAGTACCCCTCCACAGTTGTGATCAAACCTGATAGCTGAACCCTCAACAACTCCACTTTGACCCTCTCACCTACATCTTCATTGTCATCAACTTTGTCTACTTCTTGTATCCGCCCTCAAAGTTTTCCTGGTAATGGCCTACTAATATCTCAAGGCATGGATTGTATCCAGATCTCATATCTCTAAGTGTACCCCAGATTATCCAAAACTTTTATCAGAGTATCTACACCCAACTTTGTTGTGTTATGCCAGAATTGCTCGTATTTACTCTCACTTAGGGTTGATCCTTAAAATACTCAACATTCTTGTGAAGATCCATTATTGGTGGAACATCTTGGAATCTACCCAATAGGTACATTACTCTAAAGGGAGTGTATGGTCTAGTGCAGTTGAGCCCTATAAAAACTAGAAAGAGTTGCATGCGACATCTAACCAAGATTATTTTTGGATGGAGTCACATATAGGTTCACAGGATGTTTTTATTAGTTCTTGACTCGAGAAATTCAATCCAAGCATTGACTCCCACAGGCAGTGAAATTTTATCAAAGTGCATTCTCTATTCCATGGCATCCACTCGATTGGGTAGAAAATGGTCAACCATATCTGGTTCAATCAATATAGGAGAATGCAAATGCTTCATCATCCATAGTTGCAATACCAAGTTATTTCCATTGAAAAATCCGACCCTCGGGATTTTAACATGGATAAGTGTCACGTGACACAAAGGGATAGATCGACTTGTAACTCAAATCCACCAATGGCATTGCTAAGGAAATAAGCCTATATGGCTATGACCAAATAACAATACTAAACTAAGAGAAAAATGACCCTAGGCTAGGACTAAGACAATGACCAAATTAAAAGATTACCAGACCCACCGGAGTTTACCTACGTATCTCATCCTGAAGGACAAGAATCTGGTATACGTAGTTTGTCTAATTAGACAATAAAACAAAAATGGATAGATTGAACCACGACTCGAGAGACCCGACCAAGACAGACAAATAAACAACGTCAATAAGATCTTTTTTGAGTATTTAATTTTATATAAAAATGACAGATGCAACTGTAAAATAAAAATCTATCTGTATTTTCAAATGAAATTGATCCAAAATACAGTACTACCACAAATAGAATTATTTTTAAAATTTGCAACATAGAAAAAAGATGAAGACCCTAAAAGAAAAATCTTTTTGACATTTGTAAAACTTCTAACATTTTTTATACATATAAATATTTTTCTTTTTTATTTTTCTTCTATAAAAAGTGTATAAAGCTCCTACAATATAAAAATCTTTTTAAAATTTTTAATGTTATGAATCCATGATAAAGGAAACAAAGAAAAATAATTTTTGATGTTTGGTTTTTTTGAGAAAATTCATGCAAAAAGGTAAAATATCTTTATGAATTTTTTATTTTAGAAAACAAAATCCATAAGAACTCCTATAAACTACGAAATACTTTTTTTCAAACTTCTTCCTAGCCTAAATATATGCTTCCCCTTAATTCTAGCATATGTTTTCCACCAAATCAGTCCTTCAAATGACCTGGTTACCCTCAAGGATGTAATAATAAACACAAAGGGATGCTTAGGGGTAAGTCACCTACAAAGGACCGAATAGGTCATGCTAGGTCTCAATATGTTGCGAATAAGGATGACCTAGGTTGGGCTTCAACTAACAAGGCTATTCAACGGAGCATATGATCGATAGTGACTGTGCTAGCTTTCCACCTACTCCATACACCCAATGGCTTCCCTCCTAAAATAAAGGTGACTCAATAAATGTTCGTGTACACAGTGTGCTACAAGTCTTGTTGAAAGAAAATAACTCGGGGTAATGCATATGATGACATATAAAAAGAGATAACACATAAGAAAAAACTGTAAACAAAGAGCGCATAGGCATACAACAATGATAAACAGTACACAAACAAAATGACTATACAACTATAGTTTCGAACTAAGCCAATACAACTCAAATAATAAGCTCAAATTCTAAAAATCCCCAGTAGAGTCGCCAGAGTTGTCACACCCTTTTTTTACCAAAAAATAATTGATTTTAATTTTGAAAAGGTTTTGGTTTATCAAAGTGACTAAGAATAAAAATTTATTTAAAAAGGGATTTTTTACAAATTAAAATCAGAGTCGCTACTTTTCAAATATCTGGTCTGCCAAGTCACCTTTTGAAATCCTTTTTCATAATGGATTTCTTAACTCCGTAAAAATAGATCCATGAATAGAGATTTTGATTAAGGAATTCTATTGACCGAGGGTAAGGTGTTAGTCATACCTCAGTCCCATGGTTCAACAACGGTCACTTCGTGGAGTTTATCGGCTAGTATGACACTATGAAATGCACAAACCAACAAACACACAACGAGAAACCAAACAACCAAACAGTCAAAAACCCAAAAAATAGTGTCTAGCCCAATTTATTACAAACCAAAAATAATAATGCTAAAATGAAAACCTAAGATATTCTAACTACCCTAAGCTATGCTTTACCCAATACCTCGGGCATTGATCTTGACTGATCTTCCAAATACAGAGTATTGCAGGGCATTCCACGATGAATATATAAATGTGACCTTGGCGCATCCCCGACACGTAAATACATTTGATAGAAATTATGATATAAATAGAAAAATAATTCCAAACAAGCATTCACACATTCGGTAATACATAATCCTAAGGCTTGCCTACCCAAAACCTAAGATTTACCTATCCATTCTCGACCTAGACATGATACTATCGAGTTTGATGCAATGAACAATTATTCTAAATTGAACAACCAACAATGAATAAAAATAATTAATATTCACCTTCATCAATTTTTAATTCCCACCCTGAGCCAATGTCATTCTCAATCAATGATTAATTTAATTCTTCAATTATAAATTCAACTTCAAAATCCAAATCCAACATCAACCAAATACACATAGTAAAGATTCAACCATGCTAAACATACAAGTCATTCACACCCACAATAATAATTGAAATTTGAGATAAAAATAGAGAATGACAGGTGAGATAGACCTCAAATTTAAGATTTTCAAGTGTAATTGCTCAATTTAACTAAAACTGTGATCAAAAGATCAAACCGAACCTCAATAAAATGAATAAATCAAGTTGTGACTTAACCCATTTATTCCATTTCTGCCCAAAAATAAACCAAAATTATGTTGTGGAGATGACCCATACCCATCCATGTTGTTTTTGATGAGTTTCTAATGGGTATTTACCAAAAAGAGGATGGAAGTGACTATGGGACATAATTTGGGTAGAAAGGAGCTGGGTTTCACTGTTTTTCACTTCGTTGAAGCTCCAACATACTTGGTGATGGCAAATATTGGAGAAAATTTGTTGGGATTGTGCGATAGTTGCATTTTTCGGCAAGATTTTGCTAGAAAAATCAAGGATGAAGAGGTTTTGGGGGTCTTTTTGTACTAGGGTGGGACAATTCAATGAACTAGAGCCAATTTTGGTGAGAAGTTCATTGAAGAAACTTTAAACTAGCTGGATTATCACTGATTTGCATCACCCTTCTCAATTTCTCTCAGTTTTTTATCTCCTTCTCTCCGATTACTTTCTCGATCTATTTTCTTTTCCCCCTATTTTTCTCCTCTCTCCCCTAATTTCTTCCTTGATTATCTACTAATTTTCACAATTCTCCATGTTCTATATTTCATATGTGTATGTAGTTATCTATTGTAAACCATAATAGAGTCTTTATGTGTAAATAACTATGCAAGTGCATGAATTTTTCAGTGATGTATATGTGTATTTATGTGTTTGTGTGCGTATGGGATGGAGGAGTGTTTGTGTGGTGTAAATTTATTATAGAAGGGAAGAAAATGAGTAGAGGGGGCCTAGAAGGGGTTACGTGGGTTAAGGGGTGTGGTGAGGTGGGTAAGTTATCCACCTTTACTTTGGGGGGTGGTTAATTTGTTATAAATTTCTTATTTTGTTTTTTAGTAGGGGAAGTATTAAATGGGTCGGGGTGCATGGTATGGGTGCGAAGTAATGGGATAAATTGACGTCTAAAAAGGGTAAAATTTATCTGTCTACAGCAATATACAAGAAACTCTCTATGAACCTCCTATAATGCCAAACCAAGCCCAAGAAGCTCTGAATGCCAGTTGGAGTCAAGGGTCTAGGATATCTCTTAACCACCACAACTTTCTATGGATCCACCTTGATCCCCTCACTAGAAATATCATGCCGAATAAAAGTCATAATATTTAGCCCTAACTCACACTTAGAAAATTTAACATACAACCTTTGATTCTTAAGAGTCTGCAACATAATCCGAAGGTGACTGGCATGATCCTCCTCACTCTTAGAATACATCAAGATATCATCAATGAACACTACAACAAACTTGTCCAAAAACTATTTAAACACCCATTTTATTAGATCCATACAAGAAGCTAGAGCACTAGTCAACTCAAATGACATAACCAAAAACTCATAATGCCCATACTAGGTTCGAAAAGTAATCATGGGTATATCATTGTCCCTAATATTCAACTGATGATAACTCAAACAAAGGTCAATCTTAGAAAAGCATCTAGCATCCTTAAGCTAGTCAAAAAGATCATCAATACTTTGAAGAGGATACTTATTCTTCACTATCACCTTATTGAACTAATGATAGTCTATACACATTTGAAAAGGCCTATCCTTCTTTCACATGAAAAGCATGGGAGCACCCCCCTAAAAAATATTAGGATGAATGAAACCCTTATCGATAAGATCCTTCAATTGCTCCTTAAGCTCCCTCAGTTCAGCCAGAGCCATTGTATAAGGAGGAATATAATATGATGAGTATCCGGTAGAAGATTAATCCCAAAATCTATTTACCTAACAAGAGGAATGCTACGATAAACATCGGGAAACACTTCAGGAAAATCATTAACCAAAGAGATAGATTGCAAATAGGGAACTTCAGATTTAGTATATTTAACCCAGCCCAAATGATAGAGTCACCCCTTGTAAATCAACTTTCGGGCGCTAATATAAGAAATAAACATCCTTATAGACACTAAGGAACTTCCTTCCCATTCAATTACTGGTTCATTAGGGAATTAGAAACTGAACTTTCATGTCCTACAATGTAAATATACATAGCAAGAATGGATCCTATCCATCCCCAAGATTATATAAAAATATACAATGTCAAGTTCTACAAAATACACTAAGGTCTCCGTATGAAAGATAGAAACAAAACAATCCTTATAGATTTTTCTAGAAACTATAGAATCACCTACTAGAGTAGACACAAAAAAGGGTCAGAAATACTTTCAGGACCAAAACCAAAAAGCACAACCACCTAGGGGGTTACATCCAAAAGAGTAAACCCTGGATCAAGCTAACATTAAACTCATGAGAGCAGAGCTGTGACATACCATTAAAAATATCAGGAGACGCCCCAGATTCTAGACGGGCTGCAAGAGCACAGAGATGATTTCAGCTAGTGTCGGTACCATAAGTTGAACCTTTTGGTTCAAGAGCCGACGAAGTATCAAATAAAATTTTATTAGCCCTAGTGGCTACCTTAGTTGTCGAAAAGTTCCTCTACATATATCCCGACTGACCATAATTGAAGAATAAGTTCCTTCCCTAATCATAGTAACTATGGTAGAGCTATCCATAAAATCTAAAGAGAGGATAAAGTGGGGCTGAATGAGCTTTACTAGCTCGAGACTGGGCACTATATGCCTTAGGAACATTACTAGCCTGAAAATAATGCTCAGCTGAAGGCTTAGGATAAGGTGCACTAGCTGACACTTATGAATTAGAAGTTCCCCAAATCTTCTTCTTGGTCTACTGTCTACCATCCCTCACTGTATTTTGCTAATCAAACCCTATTTAAATACTTGAAGTTTTTGCTTTTCCTCTCTCCCATTTCTTCCTACTGCTTCTTTTCATCTTCAACATACAGCATATAAGCCAAAAGTCTAGAGATGTCCATATCATTATTCAATATCATAGCCTTTTACACCAATACCAAGTCATAAGACAAACCCAGTGTAAACTTCCTCAATTTATCCCTCATACTAGACACCAGCTTCAGAGCATAATGAGACAGTTGATGGAACTTTAGGGCATACTCTTTCCCACTCATCCTACCTTTTCTCAAGTCCACAAACTCTTTAGACTTGGCCTCCCTCAATTTCTGTGGAAAGAAATGGTCAAGAAAAGCACTAGAAAACTTATCCCATAATATTGGCTCAGCATCATCACCTCTTAAATGCTCTTACTCCTTATACCACTGATAAGATACATTATTTAAATAGTATGCAACAAACTCCACACCCTTAGAATCAGTAGCATGCAAGACCCTGAATATCTTCTCCATCTCATCAATGAATTTGTAAGGATACTTCTCAATCTTAGAGCTTGCAAAGGATGGGGGATTCAACCTCATGAACTGACCATCCATATTAACCTCAGATAGAACCATAGTAAAACCAACAGGACTAGACTGATGAGACTGAGACAAAAGTAATTAGGTAAGCAGATGAATAGACTGATAGAACTCCACATTAGAGATATCCTTTAAGGTGACTGAACATGAATGTCACCAACTGGGGAAGACTAGTGGGGACCAGTGAAAATCCATGTGAGGTAGTACAAATAGAAGCAAGGACCTAAGACTGGGTCTGTATTCCATAAGCAGGTCGAGTTTTACCTACATTGTCCTTAGGTAGGATAAAGGGCCCGACAAAGTTCCTACAAACATTAGATCTTTGGGGAGGCATGATCTAAGATGTTAGCAAACTGGGGGTTAAGGAATTTCATGAAACCAAACTCTATAGCCTAAAATAGAACACAATAAAGAAAAACCTTTCTAATGCCTTATAGCCTCCTTCATATAAGTGTGGTGTGCTACACATATATAAAAAGACTCTACTCAATATGACTTTTGGGATACCAACAACCATGAACGTATGATCTAATACCAAGCTTATCATGACTCGAGCCAGGTCCTAGTTGTGAAGGGCATATAAAGCCTATCCTGGACCATAGACCACACCCACAGCTTGACCAACCGATTATAATATAGATAAACAATAGAAGATAAACCAAATATAGATATAAGATAGTTAATGAACCCCAAAAGTAAACTCTAAGAGTCAATAACAATCATTCCAATTCCATTGTCCTCATAAGTTTCTAAAAAAACAAAATACCAAACTAAGTTGGGACATGTCCTAGAACATAGCCAATAGGAATCCAAAAGAAATAGTCTAAGAAACACAATGTAATTTAGATGTAATAGGCCTTTTAGAATATGGAGGCTCACAACTTCAAGTAGACCAGCCGATGAATCGGATCACCTACCACTGCACAAGATAACAACAAAACCCCTAGGACCCTACATCATGTAATGATGTAGCATTCAAGGACAATTAGCGGGGTGAGCGCTAGCATCTAACTCCAGGAAGGGGTAAAATAATACCATTTTCAAAATAAAACAAATATCAGTTTACATGTTTCCATATATGCATGTACATATATATATATATATATATAAGATGTTAGGATATGATATAGGGTTTAAAAATGAGATTTAAAACCATTAACCTAGATTATGTAGCTTCAACCGGCCTTAGGGCATCCACAGACTATATGGGCTTAGCTCCCTCGACTAAAAGGGTTCCAGTGTATGTTAGCCACACAAAATAGGAAGAATCCAAGGAAGGTCTAGAGAATCAAAAGACCCAACCATTCTAAACTATGTATAAAATGGAACTATGCACATAGTCATAAAGACCCCCATGCTGACAAACATGGTTTCCAATATTAGTCCCCCCCCCCCCAGGACCTCCACCTTCCACGATGAGATACACAACCCCCTTTAAGCCCAAATTAAAAATTTGCACATAACCCATCCAGTTAACCAAGTAGTTATGCATTTAGGCATTTACCATTTGTATCGCAATGTTATTTAATTATGCTTGTAATCTTATAAGATTATGCCATTCCAATTATCCATCAACCTGAGGGATCCACGTCCCCCAAGTTCCAATTAAAACCATACCATGGCCGCCAAGCCCTTTTAGAAACCATTTTTATCTATTCATCCATTAATGTAATGCAATATCTTAGAACGATAAGCAAAATTATTTAATTATCCATAATTCAAAACCAATTATGAAAGTGGGTTGAGGTATACTAATTTTAAACCAAAAACCATAATTTTATGGTAATCCATGACTCTCTTCCCATTCACCATGCCCGTCCATCCAATTAGTTCAAAAATCATAAGTTAAAGCATGAATAACAATTCCAAAACCATACAAAAATCATCCAAGTAACAACCATTCAAAACACTTAACCCATCATTCCAAACACACAATTTAAAATCACAAAAAAAAAAAAAATTAAACATATGCCTTTATGAAAAAATTAAGTTAGAAATGATATACATGGCTGAAGACACCATGAAATTCAGAAAGAAAACCCCAAATTGAAGCCTAGATGACCAATTCTCTTAAAAATCCTAATTGTTATTTCTTTGAAAATTTTAGAGAGAAAAGAGTGTTTATATTATGTTAATTGGTAGAAATAGGGCTTAAAAAAGGTTTTAAGTCATGGAAAGTAATGAGATAATAGGAAAAGACCATAATGCCCTTAATAAAATTGTGCAAGAAATACAACTCGCAGTCACTACAGGTCTTATAATGACTCATGGTCACTAGTCACGAGTCATTACCATGAATCATAGACTGGGCAAAATGTTTGGGCTCCTTAATTAGTAAGGTCACCAGTCACAATCTATGACTCATGACCAGTCCTTACAACTATTAAGGTCTAAATCATAACCACAATAGAAACAATGGACCATCTCACTAGTTAGACCACAATTGGAACTATACAGTTAGTGAGGAGTCTTTTTGACTGGTCACCTGAACTGTAACCTACACAGTGATGACTATACCCAAAAATTTACAGTGTCCAAAACCTGGGGTATTACAAAAGGTAGCTTTGCATACTTAGCAAGAGGACAAATAGTACACACATGATCTTTGTATTTCAAATGACTTAGTGGAACACGCTTCTTGAGCATTTCAATTGGAGCATGCCTCTTTCCTCTTTGCTAAAGAACACCAAAATCAAATAGCAATTGTACATTATTAGTAAACCCATTTACACAGTTTTGTTGAGTAGAGATCCTTTTGAGAATGTACAGTCCCTAATTCTACCTATTAATCCCCAGCACTATACCAGTATAAAGATCATGGAATAGACAGAATTTAGGACAGAATTCCACGATCATGGAATATATAGAATTTAGGAAAGAATTCCACTAAACACTGTAATTCCCTTGTTAGCTTTGAAATAAACTAAATATTATAGTTAAAATCAGGTAGATACAAAACATTAAAGATGAAATAATTGGTTAACACAATAGAGTTGCCTTTTGAGACATGGAAACCTTACTACCTATTGGAAGATTATAACACCCTGGGTTCTGAACCTTGGAAATTTCTTGTGTTTTAGACTCACTATCCTTGTACAGACTAACCATATAAGTTGTATCGTTTGGGTATGGGTCAGGGGACCGTAGTAATTAGAAGACTAGTGAAGGATGGTTGGGTTTCCATTTTAATTATGGTTTGGTGGTTACAGGTCGTTAGGGGTGTAACGATTCATTTGGGTCGGTCCCTTAATTAAATCAGTAACTTAGTAACTTGAATTGGCTTTGAGTACGAGTGGCTCACTAATAGATGTGAGGATAGGGTACAAGTGGTAAGACCAAGTCATACGTTGTCCAGTGTCAAATCCCTTTGGTTTCTATCATAGGTATGACTGGACCATACCAGTCGTATTGTATAGTAATAAGTTGGGCAAGGGAGTTGTATGTCAGACAAACTGTGGTGTCTGACTTTCTATTCTAGTAACGATTTGATGATTCCAGTTGTTTGATGTGGTGACAAGTTCAAGGGTCAACTCGTAACCACTTGTGGTAATTTAACAGTTATAAGTTGAGGGCATTCTGGACATTTTCCCTTTGTAACTTCCTTTGATTCCACAACATAAAAAACCTTTGCAGGCTTCATTAACCTATCATTCTCAATCAAACACTCTTACAATATCTATCAAACTCTTTCTCAAGAAAAAGGCTAGGGTTTCACCAAGACAATCAATTAGGGGCTTTTAAGAGTGATTCTCTCCGTGTTCTTTGGTGTTTAAGGTATGTTACTCCTCCCTCCTTGTTAATTCAACTAAAATCATGTTTAATGAATGGGTTTAATGGTATTATTGTGATTTATATTTGGTATTGAAATAAATGTTGGGGTTTTTGGTTTTTCTTGGTTGGATAATGTTTTCCCTTGTTTTACTTATGGTTTTTCATGTTATAATTATGATTTGAACATTGGTTTCATGGGAATGATAAATAGATACTTGGTTTTGTTTTTAGAAATCATATGCCTTCAACATATTTGTTAAAGGGCCAATAAGAATGATTTTGTCACATAGTTTGGCTATTCTTGAGATCTTTGCATTGCATAAAAGGTAATGGAACTTAAATTGGTTTGGTTAGTTTTAAATGGTTTGGAAAGGCCTTGATGGCCATGGTGTTTTGATTAATTGAAAACTTAGGGGTCAACTTGACTAATGGTTTTTGGAATGGCATAAAAGGATAGACGTGCAAGCTATGTATGACAATACCAACAGTTAATGCTTAGTGAAAAGACTATTTGTTAAATGGTTTGGTTATGTGTAAAAGGTTTAATTAGGCTTAAAGGGGGTTAAGTAGCAAAGTTGGGGAAGGTGGGTGTCCCAGGGGATCGCCATTGGAAACTCATTTTTGTCTATGTGAGGGTGGTCTTGGTGATCGTGTGCATTATGTCACATTATATATTTTGGGGGATGCACTAGTCATCCCAGGTTCTATTCTCTGGTCATGAGGCTAACATACAATGGGACCTTTTATAAGGGAGAGCTGAACTAATATAGCCTGTGGGTAGTTTTAGGACAGTAAAGCTACATAACCCAGGTTAAGGTTTTAAATGCATGCTAAACGTGGTTCCCTTTTTTTGGTATGATATATATATGTATCTATGTGATTTCATATAGTTAACTACTTTGGTTTTGAATTACTGGCATTATCTTATCTTGTCCTTGAGTACATGCTTGCATTCACTCTACTAACTGTCTTTGGGCATTGTATCCCTATGTTATGCAGTAACCGATCATACTACCGTTCCTTATGTTCAATGACTTGGATTCAGAGACAACTTCAAGTTAGACTGAAGTGGTGAGCTTCCATACTCTAGAAGGCTCTATTTCATGCCATGCACATTTTCTATTTTTGTTATTTCTTTGGTTTGGTTTTTGCTATGGTTGGGGGTATGTCCTAACCGGATGTTATTAATTCTTGATAGAGGCTTTGTCAGACAACTTTGGGCATAGATGGTATTAGTATTGGTGTCATCCTTGGTATTGGTATTGGAATTAGGGTTGGCACTGGTTGGATTATAATTATAGACTTTATTTAATGCCTTTAAATTATTTGTGTGTCGTCTTGTTATATGTCCAAAATTCATCCGACATAGGGTGCAAGGAGGTCATGGTTGGGTTTTGGAGGTGTTCCCTAGTCCTGATTGGACTTGCGATGCCCGACATAACTAGGCCCTAGTTTAGGTCGTGTCAAAGATACACCTTGTGTTTTGAAGACTAAGATACTTCATGACAATCTATGCACCAAATCAGGATTAGAGTCCATATAATTAGTAGCACCAGAGTCAATAATCCAACTATCACCTACAATAGTAGTAGTTGAAGCTATCATGAGACCTGCATTTGTTATAGATTTAGTAGAATCCTTCTATTTTTTTCCTTTGTTAAGCATCAACACAATCTGATGGTATTGTTCTAGTGTAAAGTGTAGAACATTAGGTGACACATGATGTGATATGCTAGATAGAGAAAGCTTGTCACAAGTGGAGTTTGAGTCCACAAAATAGCCAGAATCATGACAAGCAGAGGGAGCAATATTCCCTGCTTGATGTTCATATTAACTAGCCCCTTTTTTCTTAGATTTTTCCCAGTCCAAGGGATAGACATTAGCTTAAAATATTACTCCTTTGAGTGTCTATTATAGCCAGAAAACTCACACACTACTGATGTCTTTCTATGGTGAAACTCTTTAATTTAATGCAGATGATCTCCCCATATAACCTCCAACAAGGTCTATATTGTATGCTGAATTACTACCACTCGAGCTATCAGGTTCCAAATACACTCCCTTACCCTTGTTTTCTTATTTGTGGGTATAAAAAGTTGTTGCTTCTAATGTTTTAGTTACTTGGCTAATGGGAGAGCCATTAGTTCAGGACTGTTAACTTTCATGACTACAATCATGGAATACACCTTATTAATGGAAGGAATATGTGTCATTAATAATATTTGACTTTGGCACTAAGAGTATGTATCATTGAGAGCCATAAGAAACTATAAAATTCTTTGATAATCTAAGTGTTATGCATAGCATTGAGATTCAGAACAATTGCATCTCTGAGAGGTCCTAAAAGAATCAAATTCATCTAGACAATTCGCATGCGAGAGAAATAGTCAAAAATAGATAAAGTACCTTAAGTAAGAGTTATAATTTCTCTTTGCAAAAAAACACTCTAGACCCACTCACTTTATTAAACATTTCCTTCAAATCTATCAAAACATTATGATCATTGGAAGCATAGATTATATTATTCAATAGATCTTTTCTCAATGAATTGATGATCCACAGTAGAACCACATCATTTACTCTCTCTCATTGTTCATGCAAAGACTCACCAAAGTGACTTTTAGGATAACGGACATCAATGAAGCCTACTTTATTCTTTCCTATAAAAGCCATAGATCTACTCCATAAAACATAATTTCAGAATCAGTATACTGAATTAATATAACAAAGCTACCTAGAGTATCGTTAGGATGGAAATATAGAGGATAGTTATGGTCAATTTCAATTGTACAAAATTATGCAGTTATATTTGAAGGTGTTGTTGTTATTTGTGCAACTTCTGTAGAGAATTGCTAGCACTGATATCATGTTAGTAATTTACACTAGCTAGCTGAACCAGTAAGAAGCAAAGAAGAAGAAAAATCTAGAAGGAAAGTAATTTCAATAACTAAATTTGTTCAACTCTACTAATCTTCTATGAGCAGGTATATAAAGATAGATCAACTCCACGTGACAACTGTATAATGACAACTGTCACTCTAACTAACTAACCTCCTCACTCTCTTAATGTGAATACTAGATACCTTTAACAACCATCAACTTTATGACTGTACTGCTTTATCTCAAAATAATTGTTATTAACTGAGATCAAATACCTCGGTACATTACCAATTAATATTAGAACCGTTGGAAAATTTCACCAAGAAGTTAAAATTATTAGTTGGTAAACACTATTTTCTCATGAAACAGTTTATAAATTTAATGTTGAATACTAAAATCTATTGACATCTTTTGATGAATTCAACATCCAATGATAAATTTAATAATGGATCCTAAATCAATCAATATTTTTTGATGGATCTAGCATTTAGTGGTAATTTTATCTTTGCTAATCTATATTTCTCAATATATGTTACATGTCCTAATGATTTTACTAATTTTGTCACCTCAAATGGCTATCATGATTCTTTCTTGATTCTCTATTGAAAGAAAAATACCGATAATAGAAAGACTAATCAATGTTTTTTGTTTCTCCCTGTGATAAGTAAATACTGAAAATCATTGTTCAAATAAATATTCAAAAATAGAGTTCTTATATCTCCTTTTTTAAGGCTTATTTTGAAACTAGTTATCTAACTTCAGTACTCGTCATTTGATGTTCAAGCTGAATCAATCGATTTTTGTGGTTTCTATTGTTTCAAGTGTTAATAAATTAATTTTATTTCTCATTCTATCTTATTGTATTCACTCATGCAAAACTACTCATCTTCTATATCTTCTTTTCATAAGTGAGAATGAGCTTTTTGAGTTGTACAATAATCCTCCACCCCTACACACTCAATTCTTTTAAATTTGAACCGTATTCAAGATGCACTATTTTTTATTATATATTGAATCATTTTAATTTTGATGTTAAATTTTTTTTAGTTAAATGATTAATAAAATGATTTAAGAGTAAGGGGTGACATATAGGTGAGGTAACAAGTGATATGCGAACAACGAGTGACCTATAGGGATTAACTGTCTATTATGACCTTCGATTGATGTAATTGATTAACTATGTAGAATTTCACACTAGAATGAATATCATGAGAAACACTTCCTTGTTTGATTATATTTCAAGCTATGCGTATTCACATTACATATTTAGATGATGATCATACTTATTGATATTAATGAATTGGGTCGCACTTCGCGTAGTTATAAAAGATGTTAAGATATCAATAAATTTAAGTTATAATTTTAAACTATAACAAATTATAAACTTACGACAACAAAAAATTCATATAAAATACAAAATGGAGAAAAACATAGAGAGAACATACAAAAAATAAATAATGCCTTATCATTCTTACAATCTGAATTATTAAAAAAGAAAAGAAAAATTATGATGTCAATTCACAATCTTGCGAACTCTTGTCAACATCCACTTCCACAAGTCGATCATCATTTTTGGTGTTATTAAGCATTTTAATATTAAAATTAAAATCTTAATTTTAATGATAATTTATGGTCATAAAGTGCAGAAAGTGGTGTCATTAAATTTTAATAACTTTTGTAATTTTTAATACTTTATTTGTCCATTATATCTTGTAACTCATATGACCATTAGTTTCTTGTAGCTCTCATGGCATTAGTTTCTTGTAACCTAAAGGACATTTATCTACCAACATTACTACCCACCTTCTTCCTATTCAATACAAGGATGAATTCCCTGCCTATAATTCTTCCTTTGGTGTATGACATAAGAAAAAAGATGATAAGTGTGGAAAAATATTTGGGTAAGATAAATTTCATTCTAGGAATGAAAAATACCTAAATCATGTGATAAGCATTTTCTAGGCATGTCACATTATAGTGGAAAAGAAAAATTGTAAAATATATTTTGTTGATTGTATGAGCCATGCAACTCCGTTTGATTCAAATATATGAAAGCAGTGTGACAAATAAAAAAGAAGTTTGCTAGTCTAATAAAAAATGAGATATGCGGTTAATTTCACTTAGTTTGATATTGTGTATGCAAAAAAAAAGCTTAGGTACAAGCAAACCATGTATATTTAATTGGTATAAAAGTCGAGGCTTGCTTTACAAAAGAAAAAGGATTCTGCTATATTTAAACGTGTTTTTGATGTAAATAAAAACATTTGGTGCTATTTGTAGAAATGAAGAAAAAAACTATTATTTGTTAACTCTATTATGGAGACCGAACTTACTATTTAGCTTCAACTAATGAAAAAATGAATTGATCAATCACGTTATTTTGAGAAACTAATTTCTATATCCTTGATTAAGAAACCCCAACCTGGGGACTAGAGCTCCTATGACCAGGTTCAATGGGAAAAATGAATCCTATGAAGACTTGTTGTGTAATGCACTATCATTTCATCCCTCACCATAAGATGATGACATGTTGTATAATGCACTATTATTTTCTCCTATTTATGGTGTGGGTGCATTTTTCTGTAATGATTTGTGAAGGTTGAGTGTCACGATCTGAACCAGGGCCTTGTCATAATGGGCATCCCAAGTCCATCCAGGACCAGGGACCACCCCTGTTACCTAACCCAACCTCCGAATACGCATATCAAGAGCCGGATGAATGCCAACCGTATAACAAGATAGCATTTATTACCATTCCAGTCTCTGGGATAGGTCTATATCCGTGACCAACCCAACAAGTCCAACAATCCATTACCAACAAACAACCATAGACAAACCAATATAAAAACCAAGTTCCTCTCCATAACATAACAAAAAAGGGTGGAACAATCATAAGTTCAGTCCAACGGTATAGCTCTAATACCAATGCCAATACTAAGGCTGACACCAATACCAAAACCGCCTATTACAACCCATAGTAATTCCACAAAGCCTCTAACCAAATGAAAAATACTATTCGGTTGGGACATACCCCTAACCATAACCAAACCAATATCCATAAAATAACCAATGTATGTAAAGACATCTATGATATAAAATGGAGCCTTCCAAAATATGGAAGATCACCACTTCAATCCAATAACTGATCCCAAATTCGATCACTAAGTAGGAGGAGTAGAATAACCAGTTGCTGCATCGAGTTGGGATATAGCCGCCTGAAAATGGGTTAGTAGATGAATTCTAGCATGAACTCAGGATAAGGATAAAATAATGTCATCCAGTAAAATCAAGTAAATCAACCATATGCATACAAATCATACATATATAACACTGCTAGAAAAGGGAATCGGGTTTAACATGCATTTAAAATCATTAACCTGGGTATGTGTAGCTTAACCGTCCTAGAACAACCTATGGGCTATATGGGTTCATTGTAACCCTCTGAACGGGCCCCGATGCGTGTTTCTACACAAACTTGAGAAACTATAATAGTAGGGGATTCCCAAGTACCTTTCGCTCTACATGATACATATGTACAGTGTACTTAGAGGATTCTCATATACCTCATAGTATTATATATGGCCACTATGACCAACCCTCATATCGACAAACATGAGTTTCAAATATCCATCCATTGGACTCACACCTTCACTGTTAGCTATTACACCCCACCATTATTTCCCAATTAAAACCATCACCATCTAACCAAACCATAAATCCATTATTATTAAACAAGGATATTAGTAGTGGTATCATCATACCGATTATAGCTTGCAAGCAATGTCCTTGGCCATCATTTTTATGTAAAGGGATTCTCATGTACCCATAGATTACATTATCAAGTTAACTTGGGGGAATCCTATATAACCCACAAGTGTTCCATTATTAAGTTTGCTCGGGGGAATTCCATGTACCCCACAAGTTGTTCATTAAAAATTTTACTTGGGGGATTCCCTTGTACCCCACAAGGATGTTTAATTAACCATAACCATGACCACCATGCCTTGCTATTCAACCATTTCAAACCATTTAAGCTATTTAGGGTTTCCATTACTAAAACATACCATGCAATAGTTCTATTAAAAGTTCAATAATATTGTAAAAGCATTATCATAGGCATTTTATCAAACATCTTGGGAGCGTAGTTTTTTCAAAACCAAATACAATTATCTTTTTCTCATTCCCATGCAACCAATTTTCCAAACCACCAGTAAAACATGTAAAAAAATAATTAAAACATTAAAAACCCATAACCAAGCTTTTAATACCAAAACCCCAACATATGTTTGAAAACCCCAAAACTATACAATAATCATGCCATGAAAACATTGTATAAAACATGCCTTTAGTTGGAAATAATAATGAGGAAGGAGTACATGCTTTAGATTACAAAGATGATGGAGAGAAATCACTCGTACAAGCCCCAAATTGATCTTCTAGATGAACCCTAGACCTTTTTTACCTAAGAGGCTTAGAGAGGGTATCTAAGTGTTTAAGATTAGAATAATAGGGTAAATGATGTCTCAATAGTGATATAATTCATGGGGCTTTAAGTGTTTAAGTGGGGAAATATTCAATTTACCCCCAACATAATATGCTTACAATTTCTGTCAGATGGTACTGCTTCCCCATACCAATGGTACCCTTCCATACTAGTGGTACCCATCACTCGTACCCTAGGCCTCCCCTTTGACCTAACACTATCCAGAATACGACTTACCCAAACCAAATCGTACCCAACCATACGACCAGTACCCCAAACCATATCCCTGGCAGAATAGAACAAAAAGAAGTTTGAACAATACCTACCATACAAGTCAATGGTACGACTCGTACCCTATCTTACGACTCATGGTGAGCCACTCATACTAAGATCCAAGTTAAGTTACTAAGTCTCAGATTAAGTTAAAGAAAAACTCAAACCATATGACCTGTCACCAACCATATGATTTGTACCCACCAAGTTGTACTCATTCTAGAAACCAATCCAACCTACCAACCAACACTAGTTAGCATACAACCAAGAGCGTATCAACTGTACCCCATCATATGACTGGTACCCATAATTTGTATGATGTCTAGAATCCAAAAATCTAAGAAATTTTCTAAGGATCCAAACCCAGGGTGTTTTAATCTCCCCCACTAGGATCATTTGTCCCCGAATGATGGACAAGGTAGGTCAAACACAAGCACGATTCATTTGCATTATCAAATATTAATCCAACCTTTAACCAAGTTAAAAAATAGAAATGTAATCAAAAACACATACCTTCCGCAAGAATGTTCAAAGCAGAAAACAAATGTGGATATTTGGACTTCATGTTCGATTTTGCTTCCCATTATCCTCTTCCACATTGTGGTTTCACCATAGAACCTTAACCAAGGCCACATCCTTGGTCTGTAACTGACAAAATTGAAGATCCAATATCTCAATTGGGACCTCTTCATAAAACAGAGAATCCGTGATACCCAACCCTTCTAAAGGAACCACCGAGGAAGGATCACCAAGACACTTTCTCTACATAGAGACATGAAATAATGGATGAATAGAGCTCAAACTAGAAGGCAACTCCAATTTCTAATCCATATTACCAACCCTTCGTAAAACCACATAAGGACTAACATACCGATGACTGAGCTTCCCCTTTTTACCAAACCGCATAACACCCTTCATAAGAGGTACCTTTAGGAACACTCTATCACCAAATTTGAACTCCAAGTCTCTACACCCTACATCTACATAGGACTTTTAGCAACTTTAGGAAGCCTTAAGCCTATCTCGAATCACCTACACCTTTTCCATAGCGTGATAAACTATGTCCAATCCAAACATATCCATCTCACTAAGCTCAAACCACCAAACAGGAGACCTACACCTCCTACCATACAATGCCTCAAAAGGGGCCATCCCAATGCTTGAATGATAGCTATTGTTGTAAGAAAACTCTACCAAGGATAGATGCTCAACCTAATTTCTACCATAATTAATCAAACACACACGAAGCATGTCCTCCAATGTTTGAATAGTCCTCTCTGCTTGCCCATCCATCTGTAGATGAATAGCAGTACTCAGACTAACCTTAGTCCCTAACCCTTTCTAAAAACACTAAAAATAAGATAAAAAAATGTGTACCATGATCAGAGATAATAGAAACAGGTACCCCATACAACTTTAAAATTTCATGAAGATATAACCTTGCATAGTCCTCATCCAAAAAGTTAGTCCACATCGGTAAGAAGTGCACAGACTTTATCATCTTATCTATGATGACACGAACCAAATCAAATTGGTTCTGAGATCAAGGAAGACCGGTAATGAAATCCATATTGATTACCTCCATTTTTATTCTGGCATATCAATCTCCTAATACAAGCCCTCAGTTCTCATGTGCTCAAATTTCACTTGTTGACACACTAAACACTTGGCTACAAAATTTGCCACATCTCTTTTCATACTATTCCACCAATACATCTCCTTGAGATCATGATATATTTTTGTCAAATTAGGATGTACAGCATAGCATGATTCATGCGCCTCCACCAAAATCCTTTGTCGCAACCCATCGATGTTAGGAATACATAACCTCCCTTGGTACCACAAGGTACCATCACCACTGATCTCACATACCTTCACCCTTTGCCCACCAACATCACTCTTGATTTTTATTAAGATAGGATCTAGTATTTGTTTCTCCTTGATTTCTGCTCTAAGAGACGCTCGAACCACTTCATATACCATTACACCACCTTTCTAGGAGTCCAAGAGGCGAACTTCAAGATTAGCCAAGCGATGAATATCATTCACCAATTCCCGTTTCTCCTTATCGACATGAGCTAAAATCCCCATGGATAACCTAAAAAGAGTATCAGCAACCATGTTAGCTTTACCTAGGTGGCAGTGAAGACTGATATCCTAGTCCAGGAGAAGTTTCAACCATCTCCACTGCCTGAGATGTACCTCATTCTAAGGGAACACATACTGTAGACTCTTATGATTAGAAAAAATGTCCACGTTCACTCCATTCAAATAATGCCACCAGATTTGTCAAGCAAAAACCTCCGCCAAAAGCTCCAAATTATGAATAGGATAATTCTTCTCATACCTCTTCAACTTCCTTAAAGCATAGGTAATTACCTTCCCATGTTGTATCAAACAGAATCACGTCCTACCCAGGATACATCATAATAAACCACAAACCCCTCAATACCTTTAGGCAATGTCAAAATCAGAGTCGATGTTAGCTTTTCCTTTAGCTTCTCAAAACTCCCCTCACAAGCATCCAACCAAGAAATTTTACCTTCTTCTGAGTAAACTAAGTCAATGGGGAAACTATAGTGGAGAAACTTTCCATGAACTGAAAAAAATACCCAGCGAAACCCAAGAATCACTGAATGTCAGTTAGATTCATAGGTCTAGGCCACTTCTTAACCACTACAATCTTTTGTGGATCCACCATAATCTCCTCACTAGAAATAATATGACCAAGAAAAGTTACAGCGTTCAAGAAAAATTCACACTTAGAGAGTTTGTCATACAATTGCTAGTCTTTTAAGGTCTGCAATACCACACAGAGTCAATTGGTATGATCCATCTCACTCTTAGAATAAACTAGAATGTCATTAATGAAGACAATGACAAAAAGATCCAAAAACTGCCTAAAACCCTATTCATCAAATCCATAAATGCTATCAGGGAATTAGTCAACCAAATAACATAACCAGGAGATCAAACTGTCCATACCGAGTATGAAAAGCCATCTCAGGGATATCCGCCTCCCTAATCTTAAGCTGATCTTACCCAGACCGAAGATCTATTTTTGAAAGAAAATTTGGCACCTTGCAAATGATCAAACAAGTCATCTATCCTTGGAAGAGGATACTTGTTCTTAACTGTTACCTTATTCAATTACCTAGATTCAATGCACATTCGAAGGGAACCATCATACTTTTGCATGAATAACACTGGTAGACCCCATAACAATACACTAGAATAGATGAAACCCTTATTCAAAAGATCACTAAGTTGCTCCTTGAGTTCCCTTAACTCAGAAGTAATTCTATAAGGAGGAATAGATATTGGATGAGTGTCTAGAATCAAATCAATACATAACTCAATCTTCCTATCCAGAGGAACACCAGGAACATTATCCGAAAAGACCTCAGGAAACTTGTTCACTACCAAAACTGAATATAAAGAAGGACCTTTCGAGTTAAGACCAAATGATAGAGACACCCTTTATAGGTTAACCTATGATCTCTAAGATAAGAAATAAACCTCCCCCTAGGAGCTAGGGAACTACTCTCCCACTCAATAATCGATTCACTTAGGAACCTAAAGACAACCTTATAGGTCCGATAATCTAAGGAAGCTTAACAAGAGTGTAACCAATCCATCACTAGAATAACATCAAAATACACTATATCAAGTTCAAACAAACCCACCAAAGCCTGCTTACTACCAACAGATAACACACACCCTATATACACGATTTTAGCAATCATGGAGTCACCTACCATGGTACAAACAGAAAAAGGATCCTAAATAACCTCAGGATCAAAACCAAAATACACAGCCACAAATAAGACCACATAAGAGAGAGTGGACCCCGAATAAAGAAAATAATACACATCCTGAGAAAAAAGTTAGAACGTACTAGTCAAGACATTTGGTGATGCCTCAGATTCCTATTGAGTAGCAAGAACATATAACCTATTCCGACTTGCGCAGGTACCAAAAAAAACTGATGTAGAAGTAGCACCCTTTGGGGCAGGAGCAGAAGATGAAGCAACAGAGCCTTACTCACTCACAAAGCACCTTTACCAGCTAGACAGTTTCTAAGCATATGTCCTGGCTGGCCATATTCAAAACACCTATCCCTCCCCTTATCACAAAAACCCCTATGCAACCTACTACAGAACTGATAAGAAGGGCATGATGAGACCGACTGAGCCTCACTTCCTGAGTTTGGGCATACTGTGTCCAAAAATTATCGTCACACTACTGACACCTATCACCTAACTACTTTGGGTAAGGAGCACTAGCTAAAGAAAAGGAACCAAAACTCCCCCACTTCTTCTTTGGCCACTTACTGTCATTCCGACCACTTTGCTATTGCGAATCACCTTGTTTAGAAGACCTGAACTTCTACCTTTCCCCAAATTCAGCATGCTTCCTATTTTCCTCCTCCATATATTGCATATGAACCACCAACCTAGAAATATCTGTATCCTTGATCAGTAATGTAGTTTTGCTTTCAAGTATCAAATACTGAGATAGTCCAAAAGTGAAATTTCTGATCCTGGCCTCATGTCAGACACCATTTCTAGAGCATACATACACAGCTGATGAAATTTCAAGGCATATTCCTTGGTAGAAATTTTCCCTTATCTATGATTGACAAATTTCTCCGCCTTCGCTTCTCTCAACTTCTGAGGAAAAGAGCAATCCAAAAAAGCATTAGAGAAAATCTCCCACAGAGTTGACTCCTCAATATCACCTCTCACCATATCTGAGCCTCGTACCATTAGTACACCACATCTTTAAGCTGATAAGTAGCATAATTTATCCCTTTCACATTCGTGGCCTTTATCACCCTAAAGATTTTCTCTATTTTATCCAAGAAACCCTGAGGACCCTCTTTTACCTTTACACCAGTAAAAGTAGGAGGATTTATCTTCATAAACTAGCCAACCCTTGTGGCCTCAACAAATAAAACACCTGATGCACCCTGCTCAGCCTAACCAGTAACCAAGTGAGCAATAACATGAATTAATTGATGAAATTCTGCATTCATCACCCCACCTTGAGGAGGACTAGTAGCAACCGATATAGAACCAAAAATATCAGGGACTTGACCCTTAGACCGAGTATGGATTTCCTGAGTAGGTTGTGTACCTTCATCATTGTCCCCTGTTTGGAAAGAGGAGTTTTTGTAACCTTCAAATCGTTGAGACATGATCTGATAAGCGAACAAACCAAGATTAGAGAAAATTTCAGGACTTAGACTCCAAACTTGAAAATAGAATACTAAGAAAGTGAAACATTCCTAAATGCCTTGTAGCCTCTACCTTATGAGTATGGCACACTACAAACCCATAAAAGAGACTCTACTCGACACGACTTTATGGACTCCCAATTGACTATGAACCTAAAGCTCTGATACCAACTTGACATGACCCAAACCAGGGCCTTATCGTAATGGGTATCCCAAGTCTATCTAGGACCGGGACCACGCCTGTTACCTAATCCAACCTCTAAATATACATACCCTAAGTGGGTTGAATGTCAACCATATAACAAGATAACCTTTATCACCATTCTAGACTATAGGATAGGTCTATAACCTTAACCAATCCAAATAAGTCTAACCATTCATTACCAATCAACGACCATAACCAAACTAGAAATTTAGTCCAATAGTATCAACCCCAATACTAATTCCATTACTAAGGCTAACACCAATACCGAAACAGCCCATTTCAACCCATAGTAGTTCCATAAAGCCTCTAACCAAAAAAAAAAGATTATTCAATTGGGACATTTCCCTAACCATATCCACAACCAATATATATAAAATAACTAATTTATGTAAAGATATCCATGACATAAAATGGATGCTTTCAAAATATGGAAGCTCACCTCATTAATCCAATAGCTAATCCCAAATCCAATCACTAAGCAAGAGGAGTAGAATGGCTAATTCCAGCATCGGATAAGGATACAGCCGCCCGAAGATAGGTTAGTGGGTAGACGTTAGCATTAACTCAAGATAAAGATAAAATAATGTCATCTAATAAAACTATGTAAACTAACCATATGCATACAAACCATACATATATATATACAACTATGCTAGGAAAAGAAATCAGCTTTATCATATATTTAAAATCATTAACCTGGGTATATGTAGCTTAGCCATCCTAGAACTACCCATGGGATATATGGATCCAGTGTAACCCCCTGAACGGGCCTCGATACATGTAGCCACACAAATCAAAGATGTCATAAGAGTTGGGGATTCCCAAGTACCCTTCGCTCTACATGATATATATGTATAGTGTACTTAGAGGATTCCTATGTACATTATAGTATCATATATGGTCTCTATGACCAACCCTTATGTCGGCAAACATGAGTTTCTAGTGTCCATCCATTGGACTAACACCTTCATGATTATCTATCATACCCCATATTATTGCCTAATTCAAATCATTATCATCCAACTAAACCATAAATCTATTATTATTAATCAAGGATATAAGTAGTGGTATCATCATACCGACCATAGCTTGCAAGCAACATCCTTGGCTAATATTTCTATGTAAAGGTATTCCTATGTACCCATAGATTACATTGTCAAGTTAACTTGGGGGAACCTCGTGTCCTCCAAAGTGTTCCATCATTGAGTTTTCTTGGGTAAATCCCATGTACCCCACAAGTTGTTCATTAATATATTTACTTGGGGGATTCCCTTGTACCCTACTAGGATGTTTAATTAACCATAACCATGACCATCATTCCTTGACATTTAACCATTCCAAACCATATAAACCATTTATACTATTTAGGATTTTCATTACCAAACCATACCATGCAATAGTTCCATTAAATGTCCAATAATATATCAAAAGAATTATCATAGGAATTTTATCAAACATGTTGGGGGCATAGTGTATCAAAACCCAAATCTAATTACCAATTTACCATTCTCATGCAACCAATTGTCCAAATCACCTTTAAAGCATGTAAAAACATAATTAAAACATGTGAAAATCATAACCAAACATTTAATACCAAAACCCCAAAATACATTTGAAAACCCCAATATTATATAATAATCATGCCATCAAAACATTGTATAAAACATGGCTTTTGTTGGAACTAACAATGAGAGAGTAGTATATGCCTTAGATTGTGAATATGATGGAAAGAAATCACTCGTACAAATCCCAAATTGATCCTCTAGATGAAACCCTAGCCTTTCTTTACCAAAGAGCCTTAGAGAGAATTAAAGAGTGTTTTCAAGTGTTTAAGATTAGAATAATAGGGTAAATGATGTCCCAATAATGATATAAGTCGTGGGGCCTAAAGAGGTTAAGTGGGAAATAGTCCAGATTACCCCTAACTTAAACTGCTTACAATTTCTATCAAATGGTACAACTCTCTCATACTAGTTGTACCCATCCATATGAGTAGTACCCATCACTCGTGCCCTAGGCATCCCCCTTATACACAACATTATCCAGCATACGACTTACCCAAACCAAGTCGTACCCAACCATACAACCAGTACCTCCAAACTGTATCCCTGGCAAAATAAAGCCAAATGATGTTTGAACACTGCCTACGATACAAGTCAATGGTATGACTCATACCCTATTTTATGGCTCATTATGAGTCACTCATACTCAGATCTAAGTTAAGTTACTAAGTATTAGATTAAGTAAAGGAGAAACCCAAACCATACAACCCATTACCAACCACTCGTACCCACCAAGTCGTACCCATTTAAGAAACCAATCCAACCCACCAACCAAAATTGGTTAGCGTACGACCAAAAGGATACCAACCATACTCCATCATACAAATGGTACCCACAAGTCATAAGATGTCTAGAATCCATAAATCCAATAAATTTTGTAAGGGTCCAAACCTAGTATGTTTCATTAAGTCTACGTATTCTTAATGAAATTTTATATCTCATATGAGTGGGGTGTAAAAATTATTGGACCACCCTTGATAGATTTTACCTATGTGAATATGGAAGTAGGGGGCTTCCTATGAGAATTGAGCTTATTCTCAAAAACATTCATAAAAATTAGGATAACATAAGGTCGTAATATGTTGCCTATTAAAGCTTATGTAAACACCTTGATTATTATGTGTAGAAAGTTATACTTTATTTTTCTTAAGCAATTATAGTTCAAGTCGGAGAACTACTGACTCTGGAGAAAAAGTTACTGTTTTCCTAAGTAAAGGTTCAGTGCAGAGCACACCTTTATTATGCATAGTAGTCTTCCTTTGACTAAACGAGTGAAATAATCTCTTGTTAATATCAAAATGAATGGGGTAATATTGGTGTCATTATGCATTTTAATATTAATATCAAAATCTTAATTTGGATGGTAATGTATGGACATAAAGTAGAGAAAGGGGTGTCATTATATTTTGATAACTCTTGTAACGTCTAACACTTTATTTGTCCATTATCTGCCATATTATATTTTGTAAATCATATGACCATTAGTTTTTTGTAACTATCATGACATTAGTTTCTTGTAACCTAAAGGCCATTTATCGATCAACACTACTATACTCGTTCTTTCTATTCAATAGAAGGATGAATACCTCACCTATAAATAGTAGTGTTTCTTTCATTATTGTAAGGCATAAGTAAAAGATGATAAGGGTGGGAAAATATTATTATGTGTAGTAGTGAAAGAGAGACTTGAGACATAAAAATTATTCTAAGGGAAAATATTATTATGTGTAGTAGTGAAAGAGAGACTTGAGACATAAAAATTATTCTAAGTCTTCAATTATATTCACTATAAAAAAGAGAGTAATTATATTAGTAAAAGAGAGGATTGAGAAAAAGAAAATATTTCAAGTCTTACATATATTCACTATACAAAAGAGAGTAATTAAATTAGAGAAAGAGAGAGTTGAGATAAATAAAATATTATAAGTCTTTAACTATATTCATTATACAAAAGTGAGTAACTATACATTGAAGGACTATGTTTTTGTAGTGAAACTTTGGACTCTTCAATTAATGTGGAGTTGCTTGAGTTGTAAATTGTTACAGGCTGTTGTATCCTAGAGGGGAAAAGTCAAGAATTGATACTGCTGGATTGATGTAGATTATACCACAGTGGGTTTGAATCTCCTTAAAGAGAGTGAGATATCGTGCTTCAGCCTGAATAATTATTTATTCATTTTTATTTATTTCTATTTCAATTATAGTTTATTATAATTATGGTATATTGCTCCAACACCATTCAATAGGCTTTAACTTTTTCTTCTAATCAAACTAAAATATATGAAATAAACATAAAATCCTTAACAACTTCAAATGCTAATGTGATATTTTTTAAAATGCTCCAAGAAAGCTAGAGTCCAGATCCTACAAGTCATTTTTTTAATTTAAAATTCTAAGAGGATAGTGAAAAATGAAAAAAATACCAAATGGGCAAGGAAGGGATGGCGTCCCACCTTACCTTTTATCATTTTACTACATTATTTAAATATTTAAAGGGATGGCCTCCCACCTTACCTTTTATTGTTTAACTACATTATTTAAATAGTTAAAGGTAAGGCAGGAGCATTGTCACTCCTTGTAAGGCAGCAATAGTGATACACCTTCCTTCTTCCGTCAACTGATATTGTAAAAAAACTTAAATGAATAGATAATGGGGGTTGGAAATTAAAGGTGGTTGGGAATTCCATTGCTGCTGACAACTGATGGTATCATATTAGTTAAAAAATTGTACATTTCTCAGTTCAAGAATATACTCCATCTTCTTCTAATATTGATTTTCAAAAAAATATCGTTCTACAAAATTGACCTCCGAAATCCTATTTCACAACTTTTTTATTAGAGAGTGAAAATGATATAAAAAAGTCACAAAACCACAACAACCATATTACCAACCTAAAATTGAGACTCTGAATATGCTGGTGCAGTCTGTTTTTCCATCCATCACACAGATCAATAAATATTGACCGAAGTCAACTATAAAGCTTTTATAACCACCAAAAGCCACAACCTCACATAAATCACACTGAAATGCATTGGAAATTATGTCAATAATCTCCACACCTAAGAAATAACACAAAGCATCCACAGATATGGTTAAAATAGTTCAATTACACTGAAATAAATAATTTATAAAAATCACCATAAATCAGGCCATTAGATAAATCTTGCACGGCCATCAAACTTCCTTCTTTATATTAATGGACTTGTACTAAACTAAATATGTCGTGTCAATATTGCGCTGTCATCAAACTTTATTCCTTACTTGAGGAACTTGTGTTTGGCTATTATGACATAAGAAGAAGTTCTAAAGAATATATATATATACAATCTTTATCAAAACGATGGCCATATTGTCACGTCACCTTTTCAATATTCATTCGTTTGATTATTATTTATACAACGATGAAAAATATTAAAGAAAAGAAAACCAAAAGAGAATAAAAACTATTCTAATAAAATGGAAGAAGGAGAAAATGAAAATGACCACAGTATAACTCCATAGATAATTGTTATTTATAAATTGGTTAATCCATAAGAATTAGGAAGAGGAGTGTTGAGAAGATATATTATTCAAGTAGAGAACACAAATAGATAAATTTTTTATTAACTCATGCTATTTAAGCACAATAAATTAAATATGATAGACTTTTTAAAATTAATAAATAAATTGGCTAGTGAAAAAAAGAAGCAAAAATGTTTTAAAAATGAGATAAAAATAAATAGGAATGGAAGTCATAGAGGGATGTCACATCACATTTTCTTATATATACTGAAAGTAGTAGAGGATGAATTACTCCTTTTTCGGCCAAACAGTCCACTTTCTTAAACAAAAAATTGACTATTGATTGCAATAATAAAAAATTCAGAAAACAAAGTGCTGAAGATAAATAATACCAAATATTTTATACTGGTCCGGACCTCCAGTAGGTCTTACTCCCGTCCTCTTAGGTTGCAAGGGAATCTACTAGTTCTTTGTAAATAAAATCAAATTACAAGATTGAGTCAAGCTTTTTGTCTATGACTCATACTTTGTTTCTTTCTTTCTCACTTTGATACAATGCCTTACCGACTATGTGTTTCTATCCTTTATTTTTGAATACACAGTAAACCTTAAAAGAACACAATGCTTGGGTAAAGTAGAGCAAAGAACTAGAGAAGGTTAAGATAAATGTATATCTTTGTCTTTTTTTGTTATTGGACTACTACTGGCCGTTGGATAATGAATGTAGAAGGCAAACCAAAATATTTTCCTTCTGAGAAAATGAATAAGGATTATTTACTTTTCAAGAATAATCAAAGACTAAAAGGAAAATCTAACTAAGTAAAATTTATACATAAAAGATAGAGACATGGGAATCCTACGTTCTAAGCCGTCCATGCAATGATTCTTCATTCCTTCATGGAATATCTTCATCCATTAAATTTAGTTATCAACCTTTATTTCTTTCATGGAGTATCTTCTAAGGGGATTCTTACTTTTTGAATATTATAGGATATTTTTTCTGATTCCTGCAATCCTTCTTTCCTTTTGTAAATCTTCTGAGATGCTTCTTCCTTTTGAGTATTTATGAAAAGAGATTCATTGAATATTCTTTTTCTTAAATTCCTGCAAACAAATCAAGTTCAGGATCATTCATCAAAACTTAATATTATCAATCTCCCCCTTTTTGATGGATGACAAAAATTAGATTACTTTCCTATTTTAGGCTCCCTAAGTCGAGACATTAGTTAGTTCCCCCTGAATGAGTTTCTCCTTACTTTTCCTGCATGCTTTAAATAATACATTATTCTCCCCTTTTGACATCAATCAAAAATAAAGAAAGGTAGTACACAAAATAGCATCAAGAAAATATTTTAACAAATTAACAAATATAGCAGATTTACATCAAATACTTAGAAGACTAATGCACAAGATGGCCAAATTAATGATATATTAGATACAAAGACTATTTTTCAAAATGGTTTTCCAATAATTCTAAGAGATATTCTAAGAGCACAAAATCTTTCTTCTAGCAATGATTTAGTAAAAATATTTGCTAATTGAAAATCAGTGCTAAAAAAGATAATTCAGTGTCACCTTTTATTATATGATCTCTAATAAAATTATGCTTGACATCAATATGTTTTGCTCTAGAATAATGCACAAGATTTTTAGACAAACAAATAACACTAGAATTATCATAGAAATTTTTTAGAGGTTTAAAAGATAAATCATAATCACTTAGTTGATGATTTATCCAAAGAAGTTGAGCACAACATAATACAATAGCAATATACTCCAATTCAATGAAAGAAAGAAAGATACAATTTTG
>NC_061121.1:176251666-176272837 GCF_002878395.1 Capsicum annuum | reverse complement strand
ATAGCAATATACTCCAATTCAATGAAAGAAAGAAAGATACAATTTTGATTTTTGCTATTCCATAGGATAAGAGATTTTTCCATGAATTGGCAAGCAGCAATAGTGCTTTTTCTATCTGCTTTATCACATGTATAATCTACATCTGAGAAACCTTTTAAATCAATTTTAGTAGTCTTAGGATACCATAAGCCATAGGAGTTTGTGCTAATAAGATATTTGATAATGCATTTTACAACAGTCAGATGCATTTTACAACAGTCAGATGAACTTTTTTAGGAGCTAACTGAAACCTAACACATTACATAAATTAAAAAGAATATCAGATCGACTAGTTGTGAAATACAATAGAGAGCCAATGATACCTCGATAGTTAGTTTCATCCACATTCTTGCCATCATTGCATGATTCAAGAACACATGTAGAACTCATGGGAATGCTGGATGGTTTAGCATTTTTCATCCCAAATTTTTTAGTAAGCTATTTGGTATAAATACCTTGGGAGGTAAACTTATCTTTAGTTGACTGATAGATTTACAATTCCAAAAAAATGTAAATTTTCCCATCATGCTCATTTTAAATTATCTTTGCATTAGTTCAAAAAATTCCTTGCACAAAGTAGCATCGAAGCTTCCAAAAATAATGTCGTTAACATAAATTTAAATGATCAAATTCTCAGAGGAGGTTCTTTTGATAAATAGAGTTGTGTCAATTTTTTCTCTTGAAAAGTTATGATCGATTAGAAAATTACCAAGTCTATCAAACCAAGCTCGAGGAGCTTGTTTTAAACCATAAAGAGCTTTTAAGAGTTTACACACATGATATAGAAATTTAGGATTTTGAAAACTTGAGGATTGTTAAACAAAAACTTGTTTATCAATAAAACCATTTAGAAAAGCACTTTTCACATCAATTTGAAATAATTTAAAATATTTATAGGAAGCATAAGCTAGTAAAATTCTAATGGATTCTAACCTTGCAACGTGTGTGAAAGTCTCATCATAGTCGACTCCCTCATGTTGTGAGTAGCCTTGAGCAACTAGACGAGCTTTGTTTTGTATGAATTAACCTGATTTATCCATTTTGTCTTTGTACACCCAATTGGTTCCAATGATATAGGCATTTTCTGGTTTTGGAACAAGAGTCCACACATTATTTTTGTCAAATTAATCGAATTCTTCCGTCATTGCCTTGACCCAACTGTCATCTTCTAAAGCCTTATTTGTTTTCTTTGGCTCATGTTGAGATATGAGGGCAACATTTGAATTTTTTTTCTAGAAGCCATGGTCTTCATTCCTTAATTTGGATCACCAATAATAAACTTCTTTTGATAGTCAGGCTCACCTCTTCATTAATTTGGAATTATTTCAAGTTCAAATTGATCATTCAAAGCTGCAACAGGCTGATCAATTTTACTACTAGTTGACTTGGAGGTGGAGTCAAACTTCAGTGGAAAGGGGTTTATTGATTTTTATCTGTTCAATCTTATTCACTACAAAACTAACATTCTTCTCAAGGTGATTAGTATCATAAAAAATAACATAAACAAATTCTTCTGTGTAAAGAATACTGATATTAAAAATCCTGTAAGATATAATAGAATTGGAATACCGTATAAAGTACCTTCATCACTTTGTGGATCAAATATACCAGTGTTGTCTTTTCTATTGTTATGAACAAAGCATTTTGATCCAAATGCATGAAAGTACCTAGTGTTAGGTTTTTTATTGTTCCAGAGCTTGTAAGGAACTTTCTTCAGAAATGGTCTAATAAGGAACCTATTTAGAACATGACAGGCAATGTTGAAAGATTTTGCCCAAAATCAACATGGTAGAGAGTGTTCATAGATCATGGTTTGAGCCATGTCTTGAAGAGTTCTATATTTTCTTTCAACAATACCATTTTTACAAGAGGATCTTAGAGCAGAAAAGTTATGAGTGTATCCATGAGTATCACAAAAGATTTTGAAATCTTTATTCTAAAACTCTTCCCTATGATTACTTCTAATGGTAGAAATATAGTAACCTCTTTGAAACTTTTAACAAACAACCTTAAAGTTCTTTAAGGTTTCATCTTTGCTAGATAAAAACATGACCCAAGTGAATAATAAATAATCATCAATAATCACAAAAGCATACCTTTTACCACCAAAGATAGTAGTTCTAGTAGGACCAAAAAAGTCCATATGAAGTAGCTACAAAGGTTTAGTCATGGATACCATATCTTTAACTGGGAAAGAGTTTCTAGTTTACTTACCATGCTGACAGGCATCAGAAATGTTAGTCTTTTTGAATTCAAGATTTGGAATTCCAGTCACAAGTTCATGGTTGACTAATTTTTCAATATGCCTCATGCTTGCATGACTATGTTTTTTGTGCCGAATCTAGGGATCCTCAGAGATAGAGGCAAGACATATATGTACTTTTGTCCTTTTTGATGGAGTCTAGAACATATATATTTTTATGCCTGTTTCCAGCAATAACCTATCTTTTATGTTTTCTAATAATGCATTTTTTAAAAATCTTACCTCTAATCCAGCATCACATAGTTGACTGATACTTAGCAGGTTGTAATTTAAGTTTCTGACAAGATATACATTAGTAATATTACATGAATTATTAAAGGAGATATGCCATATACTTTTCCTTTAGAGTTAACCCCAAAGCTGATGTCACCTACATCAAAATAAGTTATTATCTCAAATAAATTTTTTCTTCCAGTCATGTGATTTTAACATCCACTATCAAGATACCATTTCCCTTTAAATTTTAAGTAGAGTTCCTACAAAACAAATGTATTACTTATTTCTAGGTACCCAAGTATTCTTGGTTCCCTTAGGATTAGTCCTTGGATTTGCTGACTTAGTTTTGGGTCTCCTAATCCATTTACCGAGATATCTTGAATGAAATTTGCTATTGTAAAATTTATAAACAGGATTCCCACAGTAATAACAAGTAGTAAAGTATTGATTAGTGGATGTATAATAGTTATTGTGATTGTGACAAAATCTCCTGTTGACTGACTTGAGTTAGTCATCCTTTGTATTTTATTATTATTTTAATACCTATTATGATGGGTATTATGACTATAAATTCTCTCTTTGGTTGACTTACTAGAGTTGGTTCATCGTTGAGATCCTTCACAACTATAATATCTATTACTATGCATAACACTATCAGATTGGTCAGTTGACTTAGTTGTGCTAGTCAACGAATTTAATATTACTATATTATGATTAGAAGAATTTTCAAAGCTATTAATTTTGATTTTCAAATCATCAACTTCATCTTGATAATAATATTTTTCAATTTCACAAATCTCAAGTTTAAGTTCTCAGTATCTTCTTTCTCTTAACAAAGCCTTTTTTCATCATAAGCTTTAGTTAGATCAACTATGGCAAGATCTAACAAATTTTGTAGTTTAGAACATTCATTACAAGAGTTTGTTCTTACCTGGCTAGATTCTCCAATTTCCATGAGACAATAGTCTCCAGTGTAGTCATTTGCACGGTCTGATTATTTTTCATCATCGCAGCAGTTGAAGGCATTTTAATTTCCTTCAAAGGGTCCTCTTCTAGCATATGAAAATCATAAGCAATATGATCATATATATCACAATTATAACACTTACCTTCATTCCTATTCTGATTAGTTTGTTGTGTTTCCCTTCAGTAATTTGCTTTTCCTCTTATTTGATTTTTGTTTTTTTTTTTGTAATTTTACACAATAGTACTTGCAATGAGAGAAAGTTCGTCTTTATCTATAGCATTATATTTTTATTCTTCTATAAATTTGAATACCATAGTTTTCTTCTTTTCATCTATTTATCCTTCTTATCCTAGTGAGCCTTTTTAAAGACAATAAAATCTCCTCTAATTTCATCTTATGTCATTTTATTTAAGATAATACTTTTAAGAGCCACAACCTTATAAATCTACTAAGGAGGTAGACTTCTGATAACCCTTGTAATCTGATCTGCTAAAGGATAGGTTTTTCCTATAGCTTTGAGTTCTCCAACAATTTTGCCAAACTTAGAAAAATTTTCTTCAATAAATTCACTCTTTCATCTTGAAAATTTATAGTCATAGATAAATAAACTCACAAGATTTTGTTTGATCTTCTCAGTTCCATCATATCTCATTTCTAATTTATCCCATATTTCTTTGACAGTTTCACAATAGGAGATATTTTCATATTCTTCACCACTTATTACATTATACAGAATATTATTTTCCTTAGAGTTTATCTAAATGATTTTCATCTGTTCATCAGTGTAATCTTCCCAAGATGGAATGGTATCAGTAGATTTCTCACCATTCTTTGGTTTTTTCCCATCTTTGTCTTTGTCTTTAGAGACCAAAAGAACACCGCCAAGTTTGATTACCCTCTAAACTTTGACATCATTAGATTTGATGAAATTCTACTTTCTTATTTTCTAATGAGAAAAGTGGTTCCCTCACACTTTTATTCTTTCTTTGTCACTTTGATGCAATGACTTATGAACTATGTGTTTGACGTATCCCAGGTTTGAACCCTTTGAAAATTTCTAGGAATCTAAATCTTCGGACACATTACAACTCATAGTACAAGCCATAAGTTGGGGTATGAGTAATGAAGACCAATCATAAACTGGCCAGTGTTAGTTGGTGGGATGGTTTTGGATACTAGAATGGATACCACTTGAGGGTCGTAAGACATCGGTATGAGTTGTATAGGTGACTCATAATGTGGTTAGTGTTTGATCCCCTGGATATTACATTATGTCGGGGATATGGATCATGTGTACAGATCGTATACTGAGTTTATAACTTGGTTAGATGATTTGTATACTGGACAGTATCTGATCCATGGTTAAGGTGGTTACGATTGGGTGGGTATCAACAGTAAGATAAGTTATGACTCGTAAGGAGATCAGTTGTAACACTGTGTCGGGTTTTTATGGGATTTAAGTGGGGTATTTTGGACATTTCCCTTCTTAACATAATATGGACCCACAACTTCTAATACACTTAGGAGGTTATTTACCCTATTATTTTATTATTAAACTCTTAGAATCTCATCCAAAAGATATCATATTTCTCTCAAGGGCTTTTGGGGCAAAGAGCTAGGGTTTCAACTAAGGGATTACTTTAGGGTTTGTCTGGTGAATTCTTTCTATCAATCTTCTTGGTTTAAGGTATGATTATCTTCCCTACTTGTAATTTCTATTAAATGCATGGTTATATGGTTGATTTCATGGTTTTTACTTTTGCTTGATTTTGGTTTTCAATCATTAATTTGGGGTTTTTGATGTTAAAGAATGGGTTATGATTTCTTATGGTTTTAATTATGTTTTCTATGCATTAATGGTAGTTTTGGATAATTGCATGGTAATGATTTAATGGTAATGGAATTTGGTTTTGTTATACTATGCCCCCAAGGTGTTTGATTAAATACTTGTAAAGATATATTTACTGCATTGTCTCTTTTAAAAGGGAACACTTACTTGTCTTTAGCTTATGAATGAAACTAAAAATGGTTTACAAAGGTTAAAGAGTAATTGGTTATGTTTGTGTAGAACATGGTAGTCTCCCAAAAGGTTAATATGGTAAACAGAAAGGGCATCGAGAGTCCCCTTAATCTAAATGGTTTGGCTATGGATAATGCTTGCAAGTATGATGGTATGATGATACCAATGGTTTATTAAATAGCCTTGGTTAATAAATGGATAATTGGATTATTTGGACAGGGAGTGTAAGCTAAGCCGTAGAAGCTGGCGATCCTGGGGGATAAAAACTGGAAACTCATATTTTTCGATATGAGGGGTCTTTGATAGCCATGTGCAAGTTTCACATGTATATTAGTGGGATGTACTAGTCATCCAAAGTTTATTTCCTAGTTATGCGGCTACACACACCAAGACCCTTTCAGCAGGGGGAGCTGAACCCATTTGGCCTGTAGGTAGTAGGACGGCTAAGCTACACGACCCAGGTTAAGGTTTTAATTGGCATGCTAAACCCGATCCCTTTTACCAATACTTATATATATGTATGGTTATTTGCATTAGATGGTTTTCACTTGGTTTTGATAACTGGCATTACTTTATCCATATCTCGAGATTCATGCTAATGTTTACCCACTAACCCGTCCACTGGTGGCTTTATCCCCACACTATACAGGAATCGGATATTTGACTCCTCCTTCATAGTACTTAATTTGGGGACAACTTAGCGGACTAAAGTGGTGAGCTTTCATCCTTTCAGAAGTCATCATTTCATATTAACCATTCTTAGATTTTTATTTTTTCTAGATATTAGTTTTGGCCATGGTTAGGGGCATGTCCTAACCGTATATTTGTATTCTTTTGTATAGAGGCTTTGTGGTACTTCTAGGGGGTCGAAATGGGTAGGATCAATATTAATGTTGTCCCCAGCATCGAGAAGGATATTGAGGCTTACATCTTTGGACGATATTGTTAGTTGTTCCATCATATTACATTTTAGGTTTGAATTTTATATTATATTTTGATATTCTCGTTGATTTGGTATGGTATGGATGGTTGGTTTTGTATGGACAAACTTGGTTGGGCTGGTCATTGTTGTGACCCTATCCTAAAATATTCATGAGAGCATTGCACAATCTTGTTATATGCTCAAAATTTAGCTCATCTAAAGATACATAAGGTGGTTGAGTTAGGTTAATAGGGTGGCTCCTGGTCCTTGTAAGGCCCATTACACTAAGACCTCAGTCCGAGCTACATCAAGTTTGTATCAGAGCCTAGGTTCATGTCAATTAGAAGTCCACAAAGTTTGGTTAAGAAGAGTCTCTTTTAGGGGTGTGTAGCACGCCATACTCATAAGGGAGAGGCTGCAAGACATCTAGGAATGTTTTACTTTCTTGGTGTTCTTTCTTCAAGCTTGACTTCTCAGTCCTGGAATCTCCTCTAATCCTTATTTATTATTCTTTTAGATCATGCCTCCGAGATTTGGAACACAAGGAAATTCTTTCATCCCATCTGAGGATAATGCTGAAGGAGTACCTCCTACGTCTGGAGTACATCATTGATCTCATGGTTTTGTTCCTGATTGTACTAGAGTTTTTCATATTCCTCCTACTGCTTCTTAGGTCCCTAAGGGTAATACAATGAATAGTGATTTTCACCAGTCTATGCATGCTATTGCTAAACTAGTTCCTATTCAGGCTAAGCAGGGTATGGCCAATATTACATCTGCTGAGGCTGCTAGTCTTGGATAGTTTATGAAGATTGGTCCTTTGACTTTTATGGACGTGAAGGTGGAGGAAAACCCACAGGTCTTTCTTGATGAGATGGAGAAGATCTTTCAAGTAATGACGGCTATTAATATAGAAGGAGTAAACTTTGCAGCTTAAAGAGGTTTCTTATCTATGGTATAAAGAGTGGGATAGATATAAGGGTGATATAGAAGAGGATGGTTTGTGGGAGTCCTTTTCTGATGCCTTCATGGATTGTTTCTTTTCTTAATAGTTAAGGGAATCTAAGATGGAGAAGTTTGTGAACCTCAGGCAAGGAAGAATGTTCGTGAAGGAGTACGCTTTGAACTTTCATCAGTTGTCAAGGCATGCTCCTAATTTGGTGGCTGATATAAGGTCGATAATGAGGAAATTCACTTATAGGCTGAATAGAGATCCGATTATTGAGAGTAAAAGTGATATGCTTATAAGGGATATAGACATGTTGAGGCTGACTGTTCATATACATCAGGTTAAGGATAAGAAAAAAAGGCAGGCAGAATATGGAGACAGGCAGGGTAAGCGGAGTAGGTTTTTTTATCAGGGAGGTGCCTAGTCTTAAGGTGGTAGAGATGGTGGGAAATGGCAAAAAAATAAATAGGGGAGTTCTGGTTCCTTCTGTAGTGCCAGATCTCCTTATCCCAGTAGTTGGACGATAGACGTCATTATGGTGGTGATAATTTTCAAGCATAGAGATCCCAATCTCAGGCAAATAGAGGTCAGTCTATTTCTTTATATCCTTCTTATCAGTTTTGCAGTTATCCTCATCGGGGTTTCTTTAAGAACGGTAGGGATAAGTGCTTCAAATATGGCCAAGTAGGCCATCGGGTTAGGGATTATCTGTCTAAAAAGGTTTCTACAGTGGCGAATAAGATTCCAAAGGCTTTATCTTCTGTTCCTACACTCGGTGGTATGGCTTCTACTTCTGTTACTACTCCTAGTTCCAGTGTTGGTCAAAACAAGTTATATGCTTTGGCATCCCATCAAGAATCTGAGGCATCACCTGATGTTGTTACTGGTATGTTAAAGCTTTTCTCTCGTGACGTGTATTGTTTTCTTGATCCAGGTTCTACCCTTTCCTATGCGACTTTTTATGTAGCTGTGTCTTTTGGTTTAGATCTAAACATTATTTTGGATCCGTATTTTATTTCTACCATAGTAGCAGATTCGGTCATCACTAAATGGGTCTACAGGGGGTGTGTGGTATCTATGAGTGGTAGGCAAACTTTGACGGATCTGTTTGAGTTGGGTATAGTAGCTTTTGACGTAATCTTAGGCATGCATTGGTTGCATTCTTGTTATTCAAATTTGGATTATTAAACCCGTAGGGTCATCTTTAGGTTCCTTGGTAAGAAGAAAATAGAATGGGAAGGTTGTTCCTTATAGCCTCAGGGGAAGTTTATTTCTTATCTTAGAGCCCAAATTTTAATCTATAAAGGTTGTCTTTATCACTTGGTCTGGGTTAAAGATTCTAATTTGGAAGGTTCTCCTTTGTCTTCGGTCCCTGTGGTTAATGAGTTTCCAGAGGTTTTTTTGGATGATTTTCTAGGTGTTCCTCTATATAGGGAATAGAGTTTGGTATTGATTTGCTTTCGAACAATCATCCAATTTCTATTCTCCGTATAGAATGGCTCCGACTGAGTTAAGGGAACTCAAGGAGAAAATTAAGGATATTTTAGACAAAGGGCTTATTCATCCTAGTATTTCCCCATGGGGTGCACTAGTGTTGTTCGTGCAAAAGAAGGATGGTTCTCTTCATATGTACCTCGACTACAGATAGTTGAATAAGGTAACGGTCAAGAACAAATACTGTCTCCTTCGGATAGATAATTTGTTTGACCAGTTACAAAGTGCAAAATTCTTCTCTAAGATATATCTATGGTCTGGGTACCATTAGTTGAAGATTAGGGAGGTGGATATCCCTAAGATGGCGTTTCGCATTAGGTATGGGCATTATGAGTTTTCAAAAATGTCATTTGGCTTGACAAATGTCCCAACAGCATTTATGGATCTGATGAACAGGGTGTTTCAGCAATATTTGGATCTCTTCATCATTGTGTTTATTGACGATATTCCAGTGTATTCAAATAGTTAGGTGGATCATGTTAATTACCTTTGTGTGGTGTTGTAGACCTTAAGGGATTAACGGTTGTTTGTGAAGTTCTCTAAGTGCGAGTTTCAGCTGCATGATGTGATTTTTTTGAGTCGTATAATTTCTAGTAAAGGGATCATAGTGGATTCGCAGAAGCTGGTTGTGGTGAAGAAGTAGCCTAGACCCACGACTCTATCTGATATTCAAAGTTTCTTTGATTTAGCCATATATTATAGGTGGTTTATAGGGAGTTTTTCATCGATAACTACTCCTTTGACTAAGTTGACTCAGAAGAAGGTTAAGTTTTCTTGGTTGGATGCGTGTTAAGGGAGTTTTGAGAAGATGAATAATATGTTGACTTCAGATCCAGTTTTGACTTTGTTGGAAAGCAATGATGGGTTTGTACTTTATCGTGATACATCATAAGCTAGTCTTGGTTGTGTGTTGATACAACATTGGAAGGTGAAAGCTTATGATTCCAGGTAGTTGAAAGTGCATGAGAGGAACTATCCTACTCATGATTTCAAACTGTTGGCCACTATGTTTGCCTTGAAGATATGGTGGTATTATTTGTATGGGGTTCATCTTTTCTGATGACGAGATTTTGTAGTATGTGTTCTCACAGAAAGAGCTTAATCTCTGGCAGATAAGATGGCTTGAGATTCTCAAGAACTATGATATGAGTCTTCACTACTATCTAGGTAAAGCTAACATAGGTCCTGATGCTATTAGAAGGTTGTCCATGGGTAGTTTGGCTCATGTAGAAGAAGGAAAACGAGCATCAGTGAAGGATTATGGTGGCAGTTGGGTAGAGCATCTACCTTTGGTAGAGTTTGCTTACAACAATAGTTATCATAAGAGTATTGGTATGGCTCCTTTTGATGTGTTGTATTGTAGGAGGTTTAGATCTCCTATTTGTTAGCTTAAGCTCAACAAGGCTGATTTATTTGGTTCAAATTTGGTTCGTCAAGCTATGGAAAAGGTAAAGGTTATTTAGGATAGGCTCAAGGCTGCCCAGAGTCATCAAAAGTTGTATGCGGATATTAGGTGTAAAGACTTGGAATTTGCAGTCGGGGATAAGGTTTTCCTTAAGATGTCTCTAATGAAGGGAGTAGTGTGGTTTGGCAAAAAGGGAAAGCTCAGTCATTGTTACATTGGTCCTTATGAGATTTTGTAGAGAGAGAGCAATGTTGCGTATAAGTTGGAGTTGCCATCTAGTTTGATTTTGGTTCATCTGGTATTTCATATTTCTATGTTGAGTAAGTGCATTGGTGATTCATCATCGATTGTGCCTTTGAAAGTATTGGATATCTCAAATTCTCTGGCTTATGAAGAAGTCTCAATTGAGATATTAGATAGGAAGGTTCATCGATTGCGGACCAAGTATGTAGATTTGGTTAAGGTTCTATGGCGGAACCATAAGGTGGAAGAGGCCACGTAGGAAGTAGAAGAGGACATGAAGTCCAAGTATCCACTCTTGTTTTTTGCTCCTGATATTCATGCGGAAGGTATGTATTCTTGAACACATCTTTATTTTTTCAGTTTGTTAAAAGAAGAGTTGCATCTCTTGTATTTTTGTTTTCTGTCTTTGTAAAGGTAAGAGTAGAATATCAAAAGTGGGATTGACGTTTGATAATGTAAATGACTCTATGTGTAGTTACCCTTACCTTATCCGTCATTCAGAGATGAATATTCCTAGTGGGGGAGACTGAAGCATCCTAGGTTTGGAACCTTAGAAAATTTCCTGGAATCTCATTCTTTGGACCCATTATAAATCAATGGTACGAGCCATAAGCTGGGGTACGAGTGGTGAAGACCTATCATAAGCTGACCAGTGTTAGTTGATGGGATTGCCTTGGACACTAGAATGGATACAACTTGATGGTATGATTCATAAAGCATGAGTACGAATCGTATAGGTGACTCATAAGGTGGTCAGTTTTTGAACCTCTTAGTGTAACATTTTGCTAGGGATACAGATCATGGGTACAAACCATATGTTGAAGTTACGACTTGGTTGGATGAGTCGTATACTGGATAGTGTTTGATCCATAGTTGAGGATTGGTTATGATTGGGTGGGTATAAATCGTAAGCTAGGTTACGACTTGTAAGAAGGTCAGTCGTAACCCTTTGTTGGGTTTTTATGGGATTTAAGTAGAGGTATTCTAGATATTTCCCCACTTACCCTAATAAGGACCCATAACTTCTAATACACATAAAAGGTTATTTACCTTGTTATTTTATTTTTAAACACTTAGAATCTCTTCGAAAATATATTAAAATTCTCTCAAGAGCTTTTAGGAAAAGAGCTAGCGTTTCAACTAATGGATTACTTTAGAGCTAGTCTTGGTGAATTCTTTCCATTAATCTATTTGCTTTCCGGATATTGCTTTTGGCCTTGGTTAGGGCATGTCTAAATTGGATATTTGTATTATTTTGGATAGAGGGTTTGCGGTACTTCTGGCGGTTGGAATGGGTGGGATAGTTATTTGTGTTGGCCTTGGCATCGAGATGGATGTTGGGGCTTATATCCTTGGACGATATTGTTGGTTGTTCCATCATATTACATTTTGGATTTGACTTTCATATTATGTTTCGATATTCTCTTTGGTTTTGTATGGTATGGATGGTTGGTTTGGTATGGACAGACTTGGTTGGGTCGGTTATAGTTGTGAGACCCTATCCCAAGGTCTTCATTAGAGCATTGTGCAATCTTCTTATATGCTCGAAATTTAGCTCATCTAAGGCTATATAAGGTGGTTGGGTTAGGTTAAGAGGTGGACCTCGGTCCTAGGTAGACTTGGGATGCCCATTACGACAAGGCCTCGGTCTGGGCTAGGTCAGTTTTCTCTCTACTCTTTTTGAATACTAATTGTAGAAGGGTGCGGATAACTTGGGTAATTTGTGTGGATAACTAGTAGATAACTAGTACTTACTAGTTTTATCATGTTAATTGCAATGCTATGTTATTATATTCCTAAGTTTTTTGTTTTAACCTTATTAATTCTTCTATATTATTTTTAAGGTATTCTATATGTTTCATATTTCTAGTTTTTAGATAGTCAAGTAGATTCTCTTTCATAAGTATTTCTGTTAATCTTATTTCCTCCATATCTTTTCTCCCATATTCTAAGTATTCATAGTTTATCATTTTATCCTAAAGTAGTTGTAATACTGCAAATTTCTTTGTAATAATTTATTCTAATTGTACTATATCTAATATTAAATTCTAGGTTATTTATTTCGTTAATTATCCTGTCTTTTTGTTCTATGAATAATTCTATGTCTAAATCATATTCTAAACTATCTTTTAACTCCAGTTGTTTTATGGTTTTATCTTTCCAAATTAATCTTTCTTTTAATTGTTTTCTTCCTCTTCTAAGCTGGTTTCTATAATTAATTTCTTCGTATAGCCAACTTTATTTTTCTCTAACTCTTTTAATAAATTCTAACATTTTTAATATGTATAATATCCATCTGAATAATAACTGTTTAAATATGAGCAGTAGTTTTCATTATATAGGTGTAAATTTTATATAGAACTTAATAACTCTTCTTCTTCATAATTCCATGTCTTTTCCCATATTATTTTCTCTATGTCTATAATTTCTATATCTCAAAGTATATATAAAAGAAGTATTTTAAAGTTATCTGTCATTTTCATTTTCATAATATTCTTTAGTTGTTTGTTTTAATATTTTTAATTCTTCCATATTTTCATTAAGGTATTCTATATATTTTTTTTTTTAGTTCTCATGTATTCTTCTAAATTTGTTTTTATTAGTTTTTCTATTAATTGTATATTTTTTATATCCATTTTCCAATATTTTACGTAGTTATCATGGTTGATGCGCAGGTTTGGCATGTAGGTATGTATAGAAGTAGGTAGGTAGGTGTGGTATATAATTTATTCTAGTCATAGTATATTTATCAAATATTTTTTCCCATATGATCTTTCTTATATCTACTATTTCTATATTCTTAAGTACATACAAAATAAGTATTTTGAATTTATCTATCATTTTATCAGATAAATAAGTATTCATTTTTCATATGATGCTATTTCAAAATATTCCCTTCAATCATATACATAACAAAATATGGTCATCTTAGATCACTATGTACCAGATTATTCTTAAATAATTATGTTACTCTGTCACTATTAGCATAGTAGTCTGGATACTTTTCCCTAAAACAGCGCCTCTACACTGGTTACTCCCCTATCACGGCCTTCTTGCCTCACCAGTTTCACCTTTAGGATGGCATAGTCCTAGGGATTTTTGTTCTTTTCCTCTTTGCTAATAAACTTTGTAACATATTATTCTTAGAATAATTCTACTATATAGTAACTAACATGAACTTATTTTATCATATCATGATTGTCAGGAATTTATGAATTCAGCTATTCATAATCATAAATAAATATACTTGTTCTGGTAGGTTGGATAATTCTGAGCTTTGTTCATCCATAGCTTTTCCTTAGAAATATATCTGTTTTTATTAAATATTCAAAAGTATTTGTGTACAAGAGGAGGCTTGCTTCAACTCATGAAGTCTTGCCTTTAACTTAGCCGGATGGCTTACATATTTATAATCTCTAAAAAGGTGAAAAAATGAATAAACTATTTACTATTCCTACTTTACACGTAAACTATATACTATTCCTACTTTTATAATCATGTTATATTGTAGTCTTTCTTTTCTTATTTTTAATTCTCTCCATTTTTCAGATATTATTTGTTTTAATTCTTTACATTTTGAAATTTTGTTATGTTATTCATCTGTACAATATTTATAATATTCTGGTGGATACCGAAATCTGATTTTATCATAATTAGGTGGTATGTATCTCATTCTTCTAGATTTTAAATGGATTATTAATTTTGTCTCATTTCTAGATATTAAAGTAATTAAATAAGCTAATCTGTGGGGGGTTTCTTTCGTTTTATTTAACTTTATATATTCTGGGTGGTAAATAGTTAAAGTTTCTTTAATTTTTCTAAAAGCTTCTATATTTTTAAATGGTCTTCTCATTTTTAACAAATAAATAACAATGTAAATAATAATAGCTCATAATTAATAATTAAATTAACATTTCTAACATCTTTCATAATTAAATTAACATTTCTTATAACTAAACTAACACATAAGGAAGAATATTTAAATGAAGAAGGAACAGATCAAAATATAATATTTGATAATAATATATTTGACGAAATAAAAGGAAAAGAATTAGATTTAAGTGTAGAAAAAATGTTTAAAATACCAACAATAAAAAACATATTTAGTAGACGAAAAGAAGAATACTACGTAGTAAGCCAAAAAGAACATTTAATAGATTGTAGATATGCAAAAGGAAGAGCTAGTATACCACTAGTAACTAAAAAAATAATTAATAAAGAAATAAACGATATAAAAAGTAAAGACCCAATAAAATATGTACATCTTGGAGGAATAGAGATATTAATAAAAGCATATTTTAGAGAAGAAATTTATCTATCATTTCATCATATAAATAAGTATTCATTTTTCATATGATGCTATTTCAAAATATTCCCTTTAATCATATACATAACACAATATGGTCATCTTAGATCATTATATACCAGATTATTCTTAAATAATTATGTTACTCTATCACTATTAGCATGGTAGTTTGGATATTTCCCCCTTAAACAGCGCCTCTACACTGGTTACTTGTAATACCTCGAGAAATTTTTCGTTGAAATTTTGTGCGTAAACGTGTTGGGTTCTATCTTCTAGAATGAATTATAAATATTCCATGTGGAATGTCTTAGATTATGACCCACCATTGTATTTTTCCTCCAACTTTAAATGATCATAACTCCTTGTACATAATGATTTGGGTGATCTAATTATATATCAACAAAAAGCTCTACGAGTCCTCTTTCCAATGAAATTGGTTTCATCTAATTTGTCTATCGGAGCAAAAAGTTATGGTCGATCTACTTCAGCCTATCAAAAGTGAATTTTTGGGTCAACTTCAAACGATCATAACTCCTAGTACACAATGATCTGGGTGAGATACTATATATCAACGGAAATATATGAGAATTCTCTTTATAATGAAATTAGTTTCATCCAATTTGGATATTGAAGTAAAACGTTAGGGTTGATCTACTTCAGACTATCAAAACAGTCCACCAAAGGACAGATTCAAGAATTATTTGATTTTTAGGGGTGTTTTGGTCATTTCCCCTCACTCAAAATTCATCTAAACCCTATATTAAAGCCTCTTAGAAGCATTATATGTTATATTTCATCAAATTCTCTCAAAAAGAAAACTCTAAGCTTTTACATCCAACTTCAAGAACCTCCAAAGTTCACCATTAATTCTGCAAATTTATTCAAGATTCCAAGTTCCTAGTTCAAGAACTACAAAAACCATCATTCAAAGGCACGATTAACATCTCAAAAATAAGTATCGATCTAAAGTTCATCATTCAAGGTATGTGGGGTTTTTCAACAAGAACTCTCTTTTATTCTTGTGCCCAAAAGTAATTTTCTTTACAAAGGCATGATTTTTATTTGATTTTTACGATTTGGAAGCATGAACCCATATCTTATGATGATTATTATGAAATCTTGATGTTTATGATTTTGAAAGATGAATTTACATGTGTGGAGATATAAAGCATGAATCTTGAAAGATATTTATCATGATTTTGATATTTGGGTCGTGAATCCCCATTGGAAATTGTGTTTTTTTGAGAAAGTGTGTGTTATAAGCACGTTGATGTTGAATATTTGAGATATTTTGAATGATTTGACCTTTTGGTCTTAATGGAATTTTTTTGAACTCAAGTGTGAAAAAAATCCACAACATGGTTGATTTTGATAGATGGGAAGCATGATGGCTCCCAATGTATATTTATATATTACTGAAATTGTTTTATTGTGGATTGTCTTTGAAATGATTTGAGCTAAGTCCGGGAGAAATATTTAGCACCAAGTGGGAGGTATAAAGCAACCTTAATTCCCTAGAACTACATGCCCCTGTAGGAGTGAGCCTGAGGCTGATTTATATAGTGATCACTAGTTTGTGTGGATTTGATATCGATAGTCCTACTCCGATGGCAAGGATAGGACGGCTCTCCCCAACGTGGGTTGTACGTTGGACTCCATGTAGCTCACATGATTTATGTCGGTTATATGATCTCTCAGTGTGTGTGTGTTTCCTTGTGTCTATGGTGAATGGTGAAGTCATTTGGAAGTGAAATTGTGAAAGTTATTCTTTTGAAAGATTTAAATGATATTTACATTATGAGAATTGATATTCTTGATGAACTGAAAGTGATTGACAAATTATATGATGACTCACATGTGTTATTGTACTCATTTCATCCTCTCATAATTATGATAATTTTCTTTGGGCTATGTGAGTCTTCCATACATCCTGCATATTTCTTATAAATATTTATGATGATAATGTTTATACAACTGCATACACCCCCATATACTCGGTTTCTTTCCATGGTACTAACCCACATCTTTGGATGTGGGCTGCATTTTCTCAGAATGTAGGTTCAGGTGCTCAGTTTCAGGTTTGACAGTGATTCTTCGGGCATGTTGTTCTACATCCTCTGTTGTGGTGAGTCCTCATTTTCTGAGGACGTGATGTCTGATGTTGGTTTCACGGAATCGTTTACATTGATAACTGAGTATGAGTCAGTTGGGGCATGTCTCAATGGCTCGCTGGTTTTATTGATTTTCTTAGAGGCTTGTCAGACTAGTATAGATGCTGGGAGTTGACTAATAAGTCGTATTTTGTTATCTTTCTGAAATTCATTTATTATTGGATGATGATTACTCTGTTGATATTTGAGGGTTATTTATAGAAACCCCGTTGATTTATGTTGAACAGAATAAAAATGGCTCAAAAGGTTAGCTTGGGGCTACTCGAAACCTCAAGCACCGTGTGACGCTCCAGGACCCATTTTTTGGGGCGTTATATTACTCCCCTATCACGGCCTTCTTGCCTCACTGGTTTCACCTTTAGGATTGCAATGTCCTAGGGATTTTTCTCCTTTTCCTCTTTGCTGATAAACTTTGTAACATATTATTCTTCGAATAATTCTACTATATAGTAACTACCATGAACTTATTTTATCATATCATGATTGTCAGGAATTTATGAATTTAGCTATTCATAATTATAAATGAAAATACCTGTTCTGGTAGATTTGACAAATCCGTGCTTTGCTCATCCATAGCTTTTCCTTAGAAATATATTTGTTTTTCTTAAATATTCAAATTTTTCTGTGTACAAGAGAAGGCTTTCTTCAACTCATAAAGTCTTGCCTTTAACTTAGCCGGATGGCTTACATATTTATAATCTCTAAAAAGGTGAAAAACGTGTAAACTATTTACTATTCCTACTTTACACGTAAGCTATATATACTATTCCTACTTTTACAAATAATCTTCCTTTTCAAAAGTAGAAAAGGACTTAAGTATAAAAAGACAAAACTTTAATAATGGCGCTTGCCAAAAAATTCTAACCTAATAAAGCTATACAATATCTTTACGTAAAGTAAAGTCAAGAAAACTATTCACAAGTTGTTTTCAATCTTGTCGTCTTTGTCTTTATTTTTTCATTATTGCTTCATTGCTTTATATCTTCTTTCTATCTTCCAGCTGGCGTTCTTATCTTTTTTTATTCTAGTTGAACTTCCGAGATAATATTATCTTTTCCATTACATCTCGAACATAAATGGTCTGGATATTTGTGTCCAATTAACTTGCAATATCTTGTTAATAAATCCAAATTAATCTTTCTTTTAATTATTTTCTTCCTCTTCTAAGCTGGTTTCTATAATTAATTTCTTCGTATAGCCAACTTTGTTTTTCTCTAACTAGTAAGTACTAGTTATCTACTAGTTATGCAAATTACCCAAGTTATTCGCACCCCCTACAATTGGTATCAGAGCTATGTTATTTAAAAAATATACAAGTAGGTATGTGTTAGTTTAGTTATGAGAAATGTTAATTTAATTATGAAAAATGTTAAAAATGTTAATTTAATTATTAATTATGAGCTATTATTATTTACGTTGTTATTTATTTGTTAAAAGTGAGAAGACCATTTAAAAATATAGAAGCTTATAGAAAAATTAAAGAAACTTTAATTAGTTACTACCCATAATATATGAAGTTAAATAAAACAAAAGAAACCCCTCACAAATTAGCTTATTTAATTACTTTAATATCTAGCAATGAGGTAAAATTAATAATTCATTTAAAATCTAGAAGAATGAGATATATACCACCTAATTATGATAAAATCATATTTCGGTATCCACCAAAATATTGTAAATATTGTAAAGATGAATAATATAACAAAATTTCAAAAATATAAAGAACTAAAATAAATAATATCTGAAAAGCGGATAGAATTAAAAATCAGAAAAGAAAGACTACAATATAGCATGATTGTAGGAGTATGTCAAAAATCAATAAATGCACAAAAAAAAATATCATATTTAGAATCATAAATAGATAGTCTAGAATACATATATCAACATGATCTATACAGCATTAAGTAGATAAAATGAACAAAGAAGAATTTATAATAGATGAAAAAATATATGAAAACCATGAAAGATTAAAAATAAGAATAGTATTTTCCAATTTAGGAAGAAAATATAATAAAATAGGTAAACATTTATATTTAATGTTAGAAAAAGAAGAATTAAAATTAGAATATAAATTAACAGCTATGGTAAAAATAGAAAAAGAAAATGAAGAAATAGATAAAATAAAACAACAAACTATAGAAGAAATATGAAAAATAGAAGAAACTAAAAATAGTAGGATCATTGAATTAGAAAAAAAAATTACAAATGCTAAAAGATCTATATGAAAAAAGACAAAATGAAAAAGAAGAAAAAGATAAAGAACAAAAATTATTAATTGAGAAAAATCAATTTAAAGAAAAATTAGAAAAAGAAAATAAAGAATTAGAAACTAAAACTAATGAAATAGAAATAAATTCAATAGATGCTGAAGAAACAGATAATTATGATTCGGAAGATAGTAGAACATATACAGAAATTTTAACAAATATAGAAAAGTTAGAAATCAATGAAAAACAAGAAGTAATTAATAAAGAAAACTTAGAAAATACAAAGACAAAATAAATACTCTTGATAGAGAAGACGATAAAATATAATACCTAGTACATCAGAAATAAGAAAACCTACATATCATTATAAAGATAAGTTTAAAAAATTTAACCTAAAAGATGAATATAACAAATGGACACCAAAACATATAATTAATAAAAATTATAACTTCTTAGACTTAGACTTTGTAATAGATGTAGATAAAACGATACAATTATGGATAGGATATATAGAAAAACAATTATTAGACAATGGTATAATGCAATAGATACACCAAAATATATAGAAAGAACACTAATAGAACAGCAAAATTATGGTTTTTAAATATAACTAAAAATAGTAAAAAGGTATTAAAGAATGATAAAAAAACAGAAGGAACAACAATAACTAAACTAACACCTATAGACATATTGATAAAATATGAAATGGCTATACGAGATGAATTTAACAGTATGACAACAGAAGAAGCAGAACAAAACAAAGAAAAAGATACAAATAGGAATTTAATGTTAAAACTAGCAATATGTAATATGTGCTATATAGATGAATATACGTGTGCATTTAAGAAATACTAATATAAGGAGGCAAATAATACAGAAGAAAGTAAAGACGTGAGAAGATTATATTTTAGTAAATTACCTGAAATATTTAGTTCAAAAATAATAAAAAGTTGGGATGAACTAAAAATAGTAGATACCCTAGGAGCAAGAATAAAATTTTAACAACAATGGTATAGAAATCTATGTGAAAAATTTAGAGAAGAAATAAAAATGGAAAAAACATTAATAAGAAATTTAGCATGTCGCAAAGATAAAATAGCACCTCAATTTGGATGTGAAGAAAGATATTATAAGAAAAGAAAAAGACATAAGAAATATAAGAAATACAAAAAATCAAAATATAAATATAAGAAACCAAGAAAAAGATATTATGTAAAAAATTATAAACATAAAAGACCATATAGAAAAAAGAAATCTATAGAAGAATATACTTGTTATAATTGTGAAAAACTAGGACATTTAGCTAAAGATTGTAAAATGCCTAAAGATCCAAAAAAGAAACAAATATCATAAATAAAGATAGAAAATACAGAATATATGCAAATAGATTATATAGATTACGAATTAGAAAGTGACGATAGTATATATGAAATTTTAAAGAATGAAACAGATAATGAAATAGATAGTAAATCAGATGAATCAAATGACTGAAAAGATATAAAAATAAATAAAATAATTGAAGAAGATATAAAAATAATAACAAAGGAAGAATATTTAAATGAAGAAGGAATAGATCAAAAAATAATATTTGATAATAATATATTTGACGAAATAAAAGGAAAAGAATTAGATTTAAGTGTAGAAAAAATATTTAAAATACCAACAATAAAAAACATATTTAGTAGACGAAAATAAGAATACTACGTAGTAAGCCAAAAAAAATATGTAATAGACTGTAGATATGCAAAAGGAAGAGCTAGTATACCACTAGTAACAAAAAAAATAATTAATAAAGAAATACGCGATATAAAAAGTAAAGACCCAATAAAATATGTACATCTTGGAGGAACAGAGATATTAATAAAAGCATGTTTTAGAGAAGGAATAGATACACCAATAGAATTATATTTAGCAGATGATAGAATTATAAAACCTATAGAAAAAAGTATAATAATTGTCATAAAAGGAA